>NW_007377911.1:0-29452 GCF_000475195.1 Diaphorina citri | reverse complement strand
GATAACGCGAACAAACCGCGGATACCGCGAACAAACTGCGGATATCGCGAACAAACCGCGGATACCGCGAACAAACCGCGGATACCGTGACAAACCGCGGATACCGCGAAAAAACCGCGGATACCGCGAACAAACCGCGGATACCGCGAACAAATCGCGGATACCGCGAACAATCCGCGAATACCGCGAACAACCGCGAATACCACGAGCAAACAATTTTTGAGAGAAACAGGAAAACCTGGCATTGAGAAATACAAATTACAGATCGAAAACCTATTAAAGGAAATATTCAAAATCCCTGTTTCATCAACGAATCCCAAATGTTAAATTATCCATTATTAATTCAACAAGAATTAGTAGAAATTCAGAACCATTCTGTTTTGAAGCATATGTTTGACGAATCCACTACATCAGAGCTAAACACGGAATCAATCGTCAAAATTTGGAAAAAAGTTCCAAAAGACCAATTTCCCGTGTTATGTGACCTTGCTCAACAAATTCTTTCAAGATTTGGGTCTACTTATGTGTGTGAAAAACTCTTTTCGACACTAACTATTGTTAATAAAAATAAATATAGGTTCACACTCTCTTCCAATCACATCAGGGACGTAGTTTTATTGGCAAACACCGAACTACATCCAAACATAGAAAGATTGGTACAAGATTTTGCCCCCCAAAAAAAAAAAAAAAAAAAAAAAAAAAAAAAAAAATCAGATTATATTAGCTGTTTCGGAGAAGTAGTCTGTCAAAACAAAGAGAAGACTTGGTTTGGCATAAACACCAAAATAAAAGTTTATTCAATTCTTCTACTCTTATTGTATCAGAAAAGTTGGGATGAGTAACAATAACGTCTACCTATTGTATGAAACATGGACAAGAACATTGATTCCCCATTGTATGGAATAAAAACAAGCTTAAAAGACATTAAATATGAATAAATTACCATGTTTCCTCTTCTATAGTCCAAATAAATGTAAACATACATACTATGAACAAGGTTAGGGATGGACATTTTCCCTTACCAAAAGGAATGACCCTAGAAAGGAGAAATCTTATCGCGAATTTACTAAAATAATGAAGACGCTTAACTCAAGTGAAGAATGACCTGAAGTAGGTATGTAGCAACAGCAAAACTACTTGGTTGGCGAAAAAATTGCCTGTTGTAGAAAAAGAATGAGAAGCTATTACAGGCCAAGGGTTAAAATGGCGACCAGACAATTGTTTGCATACTAATATGGATTTTCTTTTTCTAGAGAAACTCCTGAAAATTAATTCAGAATTCTGCGAAGTCCAGTCACGTCCGCTCAATTGAAAATAATAATAATAAAAAAAAAAACCTCGAACACAACAATGCGATTGGTTGAAAACTTTGAACAATGGCGTCCATCGCAGATTCTTCAATTGAAAAAGGTTCGAGTGTATAAAAAAATCGATGTCTTTGTCCAGTGGAAAAAAAACAGCGCATTGGAAATTATCTCATGAAGAAGTTGAAGAACATCGCGGATAGCAGATGGTTCACCATTGCAGAAAAGATCATTCTTCTTCGCTGACATCTTCAAGCGACATATTTATGCAATAAGAGAACCACTGCCTTTATATGGGTTGTAGACAGAGTTCCTACGAAAATCGATGATGTCACACATGATAAATGGAGACTTTTGAGTCGGATCATGACTCTCTGGAGCCAAAAGAATGAGTCTGAAGCTATAAACTTGTAGATTAACAGCCCCGACTAGGCTGTTTCTTCACACAAAAATTGGTCTGACGGACAGCAATTCTAAAATCGGAAATAAAGTCTCAGTATGACGTGAAAATTACCGCACACAAGTTTTCAGATAAAATTCAGACAGATCTGATGAAGCTTCTCGGATTCGTATTGGGTCTATTGGGTATCCAAATATAATATCTCTTGAACTTTGAAGAAAATCAGTGTACATTAATTATTTATTAGGTGTGACCATGACGTCCCTAAATCTTTTCAATTCCTAGACTCAGATTGCAACCCTTCACCTTTATAAGATTTCAAATTAGCTCCCTTCTTCCAGTCAATCAACGAATCAACCCTACGTTTATTTGAAAAATATTAGATTTCTTTTCCTGAAGGATATAAGAAATATGTGGCACGCCCTTCCTTGTGGTAACATTCGTGTCTTCATTAGATTTAAAATACTGCTCTGCTGTGGCTTCAACAAAAATTACCCCTTCAAACGGAAGGAAGTTCAAAATGTCTAATGTGGTTTGATGTACTTTCGTAAAAGGGTGATGGTTTTGGTACGATTAAATACTTAGTGGATAAAAGTCAACTGTCAGTCTTTATGGGGGATATTCAGGTTGTTCTGCTAAAGCATATTGAATATGGTGGGAAGAAACTGAATGTTTTTCATTCTTTCCTGCAGTAAAGAATCTTTTTCACAACGCAAACATTTGATTTCAAAATTCCTTTTGCTTCAAAGATTCCTATAAAAGTACCAACCTTGTGACAAGATCTCGGTTTTGAAGTTTATACGTAAAAAAAAAGTCGTACAATGGCGGGGAATGGTACACAAAGTACCATTGTAAAGTGGCACATTAAAGTCGCATTATTCATGTTTTTCCATGGTGAATACAATCGTTTTTATGCAATTTTATGCAAATGCTCTTAGTATTATTGTATTCATAAAAGTAAACTTGGGTAAGTGGGCACTGTACCTACCTCTAATATTTCTGGCATGACCGCAAATACAAAAAATATGTACATACATCACCTAAATGGGTTTAAGAAATTATTATTATATGAATATGTGTATCTAAATAGGTATCTAGGTACCATAAATATTACCCAGGTAAGCAGGTAGCTTCTTTTGTATGTAGATATGCGAAGGTATTACCTATATCTAAAACTACTTAGCTAAAGTGAAAATGGTTACAAAGAAGCAGCCATACATTTACGTAAGTAGAAATTTTACTCAAAAAGAAACATTACTTACCATCAAACTATTATTAGTTATATATTTCTTGAAGCCTCGCCCAAACTATTCCGGAAATTGAAAAAAATCGTATGCTTATCCTGACCTCGCCTAGAGGTAACCTTCCCCTCCGGAGCCTATTCCTATTATTTTTTACCCATAACATGGGAGTTATTAAATAGTAATCAAAGTGTAAGTCCTCAAAGCGCGGGGCCCCCAAAAGCGCGGGGCCCGTGGCAGTCTGCCATTCTGCCTTATGGGTAATCCGGCCCTGCAGCCATATCAAGACGAAGCGGAGTATCTACTGTTAGAACTTCCGACAGAGCCTATACATATCTAAGGCCTCTATTGATCTTGACATGGGGTGTGTTCAAACCTATAACCCGATGACCTAGTCTGATAAAATAAATAGTTCAATCCGTGATGAAATACAGCGGCAGAAGTCAGAGGGAAGCATCGGAAGAAGATATCAGGGTTTGAAGACTTCAGATTCGAGGGTTGTGCTAGTTCAGTGTGAACAGTTTCAAGTTTCAAGTGAATATGCCCAACTTATACCATAGATACATATACTAGCTAATCGGAAATTCACACATGCAAATGGATTGAGAATACGAGTAGTCTGTATAGGTTTAATATGCATAGTTGCATATCCATGTTGAGTTAATCTCAATGCATCTACTTTGCAGGGCATCCAGAATTCCAGATGGACGCATTTCTGGTGTATTCTTGGACAGAGTTCTTCATATCAATATATCTCGACATTCCTGACCTTTTGAAAAGTATACCTCCGGAATATAACATAGATACATATCTCGTAACCGTACCGTCCACCATTTAAAGCTGCATTGCTGAATCTTCACCGATTAATTTTATAATATCTCCTTACAGCTCAGGAAAGGCCGGGTACTTACATAAATATTCGAACATGTTAATGCCCAGCTCCCCATTTGTTATTTTAATGTGTTTTAATAAAAACGTCCTGTCGTTTCGTTTAGTAGAAAGCTTATTTATTAAAAGCTCAATGCAGCGTCCTCAACGCAATTTTATACAAATCAAGAGATGTATTAATTAGCATTAAGAGTTGAATGCCTTATGATGTGTAGGCGAATAATCCTTGAAATTTATGGTAAAGTACCACAGGACCTGATGTGCAATTACTTGAGTGGCTTTATGGTATGAAAACGAATATGGCTCCGTTTAATGCGTTTGCAATTAAAGAAATTGTGAGTCATGGTTGTACTGAAGGTATGACTGAATATGCCGTTAAGATATCAGAAAGTTTCTAGGTTGACAATTCGACCAACAAAAGTGGAAACTCTCGTATGAAAAACAGGCTTAATCACAAAACTAAGATAAGACAAAAACTTGGTGCTGTAAACAGAAAAAATGTCAATATTTACCTACCTATCTGTACAACTATAACTACATCATAATATCATATTTATGTAGTTTTATCCCCAGAAGTAAGTATATGTTTCTTGTTACTAATGTTACTATATCCTCATAGGTACCGATCATATCCTCAACTATTGGAATCCAGAGAATTTGATCAGGCTATCTAGGAGCATAATATTATTATGTTTATTGTGTTGGTGCATTTATCTTCCTGTTCTCTAAGAAGTAATCTTTCATCTAGGTCTTTATTCAAGTCTAGAGAGCTAAGAGCGGCATACAGAAAACGACTTTATCAGAGGAAGCTGTCGACCAGAACAAACAAATACCTGTTTATTTTCGATTCTGATCATAATCGATAGACGCGCATGTGGAATCGATTTATCATTAACACTTCTAAATCTCTGACTCTGACTAGCCCAAGAGATAAACATGGTTGTCAAGATAGGTAGTTGGATACAAATACGTAATCTGTACAACAGAGAATACAAACAAAATCCAGTGTCTCATTTTAAGCTTGCAGCGATTCTCACAATAACAAACCGAAAAGTTCTAGGTATTAATTTAGAAGGTGGAGGATTAAATAATTAACTTTGTGAGCCACATCAGATCTTTCATACCCACTAAATTTACAGTTCTATTTTCTGATTATTCTGATCTTAAATAAAAAAGCCATTTCACCAACCTTCTGCTTAACAGCCCTATACAAATCAAATGGAATTTAACAGGCCTTCTAATTCACATTTTCTCACACAAATGAGCTCTGATCTTGAAATTTGTCGCGACGACCTATGAACTCAAAGCGAGAAAGTTTTAGATAAGACTCAAGTCGTTAATTTGAGAAAGGTTTAGTGTCATCCATGTTAAACTACGCCGAGCAAGGCCAATAAATGGATGGGTGACTTAAACATTATATTGGTAGTTATTAGGAAAATTAAAAGGAATAAAGGAAGAACGGGCTCTAGTCTTGATTTTAAATTATTACATGAAAGATACCGCGGATACCGCGAACAAACCGCGGATACCGCGAACAAACTGCGGATATCGCGAACAAACCGCGGATACCGCGAACAAACCGCGGATACCGTGACAAACCGCGGATACCGCGAAAAAACCGCGGATACCGCCTGTACTTCGGATGCCAAATCGTATAGAGAACCCTGGAAAAGTTATTTTTGAAAGGAACAAAATAAACAAGTGGTCATTTCTAAAATTGCACTCTTCATTATACCTATGTGGGCATTTAACATAGGTTCTGTTTGCATAAAGGTTGTAAGGCAGCATAAAGTGGTTCAAGACAACCATTTGGTTGACTGCCACTTTCATTTTGGTGGCAACCCCGATGACAAAATTCCATGTTTAAACTGTTCTGCTGGAACTTCAAATGTTTCTTCAGACGTTCCAACTGTTTTGTTTGAACTTCAAATGTTCCAGAGTATTCCAGACGTCTTCCAGAGCAAGTTGCAGAAAGTTTCTTCGTGTGTTTTGCTATCAAAGTTGTCACGCCAGAAATGTTTATCAGATGATTATTGCGGTCTACCACCTGGGGACGCAACCTCTCATTTGCAAAACGTTTCTGTATTCATAGGATGTGGGATGTGGAGAGTTTGTCTCTTGCACAACAGTCTCAATTCTCTCTTTGGAAGTATTTTGCTTCTTTGCTTCTTTTTCAGAAGAGCGTTCATTTTCGGTCCCGCGAGATTTGGTTTGTGAAAGTCATGCAAAATTCAATTCCTTTAGTTCTCGTCCTCTCTCTTTCTCTCTCTCTCTTTCGTCTTTTCTAAAAGTTTGTTTTCCCCCTTTTCAAGCGCGCCGGGAGGCGCGCGAACGTCAAGAGTTCGCAGCACCGCCCGGCCTATATTAACACGAAACAGAATTTCAGCGTTTTTCGGCATTTTCACCTCAACTTTTCTCCCACTTCCCCTTAACTTTAAGCAAATTTTATTTGATATTCCTGGTCGGACGTGAAAATAGATGCGAAATCTCCAAAACCCGAACTTTCTACGATTTGTTTAACCGGTTTTCTGATAGGCTCAAAAATTGAAAATCGCGAAAAAAAATTTTCTTTTTTTTTTTGTTTTCACCCGATTCAATTAATCACACCTACAGCCCGTTCTACTAATGGTGGGAAGACGATTAAGGTGTCTCCGAAAAGGTCTCACCGAGGAGAAGTGCCTTTTCTTGGTTTCATCTTCTTAGCACTAAAGGGAGACCTGCTAGAGAGGAAAAAGTGACTTTTAGGGGAAAATTTCAAACTTTTCGATCGAGTTGATTAATAAAGAAGTTTTGTGCGACTGAGAAACAAAAGTCTTAGTGGCCGAGCGGTTTGGTGTGTGTATTTTTACTCCTCTACTGCGATGATAAGTGTGTTGGGGGGGGTTCGAATCCCAGAGAGGTCATTTTTTTTAACATAATTTTATCATTTAAAAATGTTTTATGAATAGTCATAATTACTTTTTTCATAATTTTATAGTTAAAAATTACCTATTTCATAATCTTATAGTTAAAATTTATGAAAAAGGTTTAAAATGCAATTTTTAGGTAGGTATATAGGATACCGTTCTAATGAAAAAGTTCAAACAGTCGTGGGTTGCTTTAATAGGACGCGGGTTCGATTCCCACTCGGGACGTATTTTATCTTATCGGAACGGCTGGCTTTATCCCATCCTGTATTTCCCTTAGCAGTTACAGTTCCCTCTATCAGACCCCCGGGGAAAAAACACCAAACCAAAGAGGAGAGTTAGTAGAAATGTTCATGATAATACCCATGACTCCCCTAAACTTGTCCTTCTTCAGGATAAAATCCGCCTTGAACGGGAATCGAACCCGCGGCCTAGCGCTTAAAAAGCAGACTCGTTACCAACCAAGCTAACTAGGCTGATGAAAAAAAAAGTAATGAAAGAAGGAAGGAAGACAGGATATGAGAAAGACAGCCTTGATTTCCGAGAATTTAAGTTACTGGCCAATTTAAAGTTGTTTTCTTTTGATAATATGCTGAGGCGCTGAGCATGTCAGATAATTATTTTCTTCGTAGGTACTAGGTACATACCTAAATACAAAAGATGAGTGTTTCACAGAGTGCTTTTGTTTTTTTTTTTTTTTTTTTTTTTTTTTTTTAAAAAAAAAAGAACCTCACACCCCTTGGGGCTGAATATGATATACATATGTAACCCTCATCATTAACAAAGATTACAATAGTTTGGCAATCTGATAACCAGCCTGTGTTGCAAAAAAGGAACAACATAATTAGCATACCTCACAATTTTTAAATCATAGAGCGCAAGACCTGAGAAGATTCTTGAAGAAAATCCACGAGGTTGAGAATCTAATTAGCATATTCTTGATTCAAATCTCAATTGAGCAAGCTCACAATCAAATTGTACTTTGATTTCAACCAAGCTTCGGTTTAGTTTGTTGAATGGTGGTTGATCTTCTGGCTGAGATTATCAACTATCGGGGGAATCGATGAAAGAACTTTGAATGAACAGATGAACACCAGACGAGATTGTAAATATTGTTTTTCATCTCAGCATGTTATTGAAATATGCTAAAGAACGGATTGAAGATTATCACAAGAAGCTAGCAATCCTTCCAGACAAGATAAATTAGATAAAATGCATACCAAAATATACCTATTCAAATTCATGGTAATGTTCCTGTCCAAATTCTTCGTTGGTGAACATTTTTCCAGATTCCAGAGTAATTTCATTCTGCTATGCAGAGGTGCAGAAGTCAAATGTTCCAAAAGGGATGCTAGGAACACAAGAAGTTATCTTCATAAATGTTAAGTGTCAACTAGGATCCCCTTACCTTTTGCTGAAATATTTATGTTCTTGTGCCTCAGCTCAATTAGGCACACTCACATGGTGGTATTCTAAATTTAGAAATGGGGGATGAGGGATGCCATTTCTGTGTTTACACTAGGTTTACCTAACCTGCCTACGTCATTAGTAAGGGGATATGAACGATAAGCCGTCAGTCGAATTATGTACAGCCATGTCAGTCACACTCTGCTTATTACTAGAACATCATTGCTATAGGAGAAACATGGGACTGTATATCAGTATTTCCTAGGTGAAAAAACATTAACTAGTATTAAAATGGGAAATGGCAAGGACACCTTAAATATCACCTCTTATTCTTAGCCCTTTATAGCTCAAACAAATTGATGGATAGGTCATTTTGGTCCTCAAGATTCAACGCATAGAGGAACTACTCGTAGGTGCCTTGTTGATGCAGCAAACTACTCAGACACATTATTCAGAGTGTTCAACACAAAGCAATAGAACACAGACAAGAACTTTGACAACACTTCTAGACATATCATAGATATGACTATTACTCTTCCTCGGATAAGACTCAAAGATAACAAATGAGACTTCAGAGATTATGCAAACCGTACAAGTCCATGTGCAAAGTACTGAGGATCTATAAACCACACTTCCTATTATTCATACTTACATCTGATGGATTATCGCCGTTCTGACATTTGAGTGTGTTGCGTGGGATTTAAAAGGTGAGGGATTGTATATTATTTACTCGTATGTATATCACGTAAATATGAGTATATCAGTGAATTGATAGCTTTAGAGATGATTCAGAAGTTCACTGAGCAGGAGAACAATGCTCTCAAATGACATTTCACTAGAAAGTACAGTAGACCAATACATCCATTTCATTACAAATGTTACTATTCCTAATCCTTAGAAACATTATTGGTATCTAACTGGAACATTCAGATCTTGTAAATCATATATCAGTCCTCTCAAAGATTCTTCCTTTGGTACCAACTTTGCATTTATAGCTGCTGCAGGAAACATTTGACCGTATCTTATTTTGAGTAATGTTAAGATTTGATCATTATACCCATTCATTATCATTTTCCTTCTCCTGTTTCTAATTTATTAAACACTTAAAATATAAAATCAATTATTGAGAGCTTACCGTACGAGATTTATAAGTAATATATCGATTTGAAAAATTAATCAATAAAACAGACAGGGTGACGTGTGTGGTCAGAAGGTGGAAGGTCAACAGAATGGATGAAGGTATGGGCAGATAACATTTTTATTACGAAGACGTCGAGATTTACATATGTTTATGTTTCTGTTTTGCAAAATGTAAATTTATAGCATCAATGAAATCACTTTTCATCTTTTGTCACCTGTGAATTCTTCTATTCAATTTCCACATTATACTTTGTGAGCTTGCTTGTGGATATTTTGTATTGCTATTGAAATATCTACGAGGTATGCTCAATATCATGGAAGATTAAAAGTACCTACGAGTATTGACTTCACCTGAGAGTTTATTATTCAAAAAATGAGGCATTCACCAAAGTTCGAGCTCATTGTGTGTCCCCTATATTTACCTACCCGGTATCTCTAACGAGTAGAAAGTCATTAAGCTTCTTTTGATCAAATGCCAAGAAAAGTTCGGAAAGTTGTTGTGGTTGGAAGATTAAAAGTACCTACGAGTATTGACTTCACCTGAGAGTTTATTATTCAAAAAATGAGGCATTCACCAAAGTTCGAGCTCATTCTGTCTCCCCTATATTTACCTACCCGGTATCTCTAACGAGTAGAAAGTCATTAAGCTTCTTTTGATCAAATGCCAAAAAAAAGTTCGGAAAGTTGTTGTGGCTCAAGCTGTGTTGCGAGTGATTAGTTATTGATTATTACTAGTTTGATGATTAGCTCTTGCTTATTGAGCACTAAATCGTGTTTGATTGCATCAGGGTGATTAACTTTGACACGAGCTCTGACGTGAATGGGTTTTCAAAGTGTGAATTGTTGACTTCCATGTTAACATCAAATTAGAAAACGAGTATCTCTCTTTATATTAGAACAGTTAAGGGATAATGATCTTTTAATACCTGAGTACCTCCTTGTTTTAATCCTGCTGTAAGACTGAAAACTGAAAAGCCCCTTTACCTTCGACAGTAGTCCCAGAATAGTAAGTTTCCAACGATTTCTGGGCTGATCTAATATAAAAGTAATCAAAATGAGCCCAAGCTCAACTGTTCTAGCTAACCTACCTTCAAGTATCTAAATAGGGTGCTGTAAGACTGAAAACTGAAAAGCCCCTTTACCTTCGACAGTAGTCCCAGAATAGTAAGTTTCCAACGATTTCTGGGCTGATCTAATGTAAAAGTAATCAAAATGAGCCCAAGCTCAACTATTCTAGCTAACCTACCTTCAAGTATCTAAATAGGGTAGGTAAGTAAGAGGTAGGTATTCCATACCTCGGCTGGGATTGAACCCACGCCCTCCTGTTTACCAGACGAGCGCCTTGACCACTACACCACCGAGGTAAGTAAGTAAGAAGGTAACTCTCATGCCTATCCCAGGCTCTTGCGATGTCATCTAGTATTAATGAACGATAATTGAAAGATTGTCTAAATTATTCCAACATGGGTATTTTCATTTAAAGCGAAAATCAATTTCATGCTGAGCAGGTTTGCAAACACGTCTATCTCTTTGCTGATGAGAACGTGGCCCTAAGGTTAGGTTCCGTAATATTCTCATTACCTATGAAGACCCATTATCCACGTCCGTTGGCCATATTTTACATCCCAGATTAGCTTTTTAACACACAATCACCTTTTCGTCTCATAGATTCCTGGTCGTTCCTCATATTAAGTCCCATGTCCATGTCTTCCTGATTAGTTTCTCATAATATCTTGTTGAAAATCCTTATTGCCATGTTATATCTTTCTTTTTAATTTCAATATTTGTGTCTGATTTATGATCTGTGAAATGCTTTTACATTCTCCTCTGCCTTCTTCGTTTCTCCCTCATGTGAATTTTCGCCTACTATGTGTCATTCCTCCGATAGCAACTTGGGAATAGACTCAGAACAGTTTATTGAAGGACATTGATTTCCTTATCATAGGATGCAGTCGAGTTGATACAGAACAACTGAACCTCCGATAGTACTACGATGGTAACCGTTTGAAACCAGAATATGTCTTGATCCATGAAACCAGAACGCGCAGACACTATGGAAGTAGCTTGAACTACATTTCCTCATTTGGCTTCCGAACTGCATCCGTCAAGTTCTCAGAACTAACAGACCTCGGCTTAAAATACTAATCAGGAATGATTATGGACAAGTTAACAATCATAATGAGTATATTGAACTAGTCACTATGGTCATGACGTACGGCAGACCACTGAATTAAACTTGTGTGTAATGTGCGCGGATAAAACGGTACATTGGTGTAATACTTGTGACTCTAGGAAACAAGACTGGTGTCATTTCAACTTCAGTCATATCAGATGATGTTTGACAGCTAATTACATTTGCTTAATACTCAATAAGTAATAGGAAATTACCATTGACAATAGGACTTTTACGACTTAGGACCTTCCACTTATGAAAATGAAGGGGAAATGAGTAAATTAAGTCCAAACTTCAAATCTATGGTCAAAATGTAGGAGAATCCTCCCTTCCACCCCCTACATTTCCCCTGACCCCCTACATGGTTTTCGGTAGTAGGGGTGTCAAGGGGAGGTTCTTCAGACCTAGATTTTTGTCAGAGCTCATTCTCTCTTCTGCTTTCAGGTTGGAAGGTTCTCTCTGCTCCCTCTCTACTCTCGGTGATATCTCCAAATATTTCAACATGATTTTTACTTTCTATTACTACAGTATAGCGGAGCTATACTATTCATACTTTATATTATGATTCCTTATCACACGGGGAGTATTTTAAGATAGGAATCGATTTTGGACTCAATTTATTTAGATTCAATTTATTTAGATTTTCGAGAGTAATTTCTCCTATTATTGTTATCTATAGACCCCAAAAAAAACAGTTCGTGTTAAAAAATTAACGTCAAGAGTTACCCTCCACAAAAAAGTACTGATATAAAAAAAAAGACGTCCCTTCTACATTAGCTCTTCTAAACAAAATAATATTTTCCATCACTCCTACATCAATTACCTTGCTGTTGAACCATTGATCCCGGATTACGAAACCTAGATCTTGACCGCAGTGCCACTGATGAAAATTACAAAACAATTAACATTGTTATCTTTATTAGTGTACTGTCCTGAAAGTAGAAAGAAGGAAAATGAAAGTCCTCCTAGATATTATAAATATACTAGCGTGACTTTCTTGACTTCATAACCACAAGACACACATTTATGTTACAATCATTCGTAATAAAATTATAATAGTCATAAGAGCAATCATAATGTAAACTACGTATGCTATAATCTTGAACTTTATCAAGGTCTGCACCTAATAAGACAACATTGTCTCTAACACACTTGATACAATGTGCTCTGAATAACAAAGTCTAGGAGAATGCTGTGAAAACAGGAAGACACAGGATTCAAATTTTCTTCGCCTAGAGTCGATTCCCAATGAAGAAATCCATTTTGAGAAAACGTGAGGCCAAGATATGGAGAATATGGATAACAGTTGCTTGGAGATCACATGGGAGACACTCATGCCCATATAGGGGAAATGATTGCAATGGCCTTGTGTTGACGTAATAGACATCGTGGGTTGACCTGATTCTAATCCCAACTTTGAGTTGGCTTTGCAATGTGTGTACAACTCGGCATGTTCCACTTGATTACATTGATAGTCGCAATGAGATTTATCATGAGAACAAACGACTTTACCATCGTGTATTTAGCACGGAGACTGCTTTTGCACATTTGCACACAGCTTAAACACGATGATATTGATGTTATTGCGTGTGATTTGAACAGCATGTGTGTGTTTCATTTTATTCTTTCCTACAAATTCTGTGCTTTGCAAATTACTAGCTATAGTTTTCAAGAACAGAATATTGAGCATTTTGTACCTACTTTCATTGGCGTTCTCCTTCCTGAAATAACTATAGGAAGGAAAGTAATGTAATCGGGTCAAATTTTCGATGGTCAGTTTTTGATGCCAAAACACGTTTTGAGGTCCCTAGAGCCTAAGTCCAAAGTTTCAGCCATTGGTCCGTGTGTGTATGTGTGTCTGTCTGATAGAGCCTAAATCCAAAGTTTCAGCCATTGGTCCGTGTGTGTATCTGTGTGTCTGTCTGTCTGTAAACAAAATATCTCGAGAACGGTAAGAGCTAGCGACTTGAAATTTGGTATGTAGCTGTCAAATGTGACAAGGATGCGACACGAAACTTTTGGTTAAGATCGGTGCATTGGTTGGCGGCATTTTACCGTTTTTTGGCGGTTTTTGGTCTAGTTTAACAATATCTCGGGAACGGTATGAGCTAGAGACTAGAGACTTGAAATTTGGTATGTATGTAGTTCACAAATCTGACAAGGATGCAACAGAAAACGTTTAGTTAAGATAGATGCTGCGCTTGGCGGTATTTTGACCGCTTTTGGACGGATTTCGACCGTTTTTTGGCGGTTTTCAGCTATACCGACTAAACGTTTAGAGATATGGTAAAAGTTAGGGTAAAATAATACTCAAATAAGCATCATTCAATAGGATAAGGAAAGTCGTGTGATGTTCACACCAGATTTTTTTTACATAAAGCTAAATCAAAATTTTGAAGGTGTACCTTCAAAATCAAGCCCCCCCAAAAATTTAGGCAAGAACCGCCTATGACTACGGGTACAGATGTTGCTTTTCCTAACCCTGTAATATCAATATTAGATGTACTATCAGACATCGCAAAACAAGAGATAGCAGAAGGCTCCACAAGAAATGAAGAGGTAGTTGATAGTTACCCCCTCGGCTTAAAATACTAATCAGGAATGATTATGGACAAGTTAACAATCATAATGAGTATATTGAACTAGTCACTATGGTCATGACGTGCGGCAGACCACTGAATTAAACTTGTGTGTAATGTGTGCGGATAAAACGGTACATTGGTGTAATAGTTGTGGCTGTAGGAAACAAGACTGGTGTCATTTCAACTTCAGTCATATCAGATGATATTTGACAGCTAATTCCATTTGCTTAATACTCAATAAGTATAATAATAGGAAAATACCATTGACAATAGGACTTTTACGACTTACTCAACATGATTATTAAAAGCTGAATATGATTACAGGTACAGATATTGCTTTTCCTAATCCTAATGTAATATCAGACATCGCAAAACAAGAGATAGCAGACAGACCAACAAGAAATGAAGAGGTAGTTGATAGTTACCTATATCACAGCTTGTTTACACAGATCATATTTATAGGATCCACTATTATAATGGCTATGGCAGATGTTTGTATTTATTGCGGATATTGATTAGTAGAGATACATTTATTTATCTCCTACAATGTATACCTACATAGTTTTGAAGGTGGGGACCGTAGGGACATGAAATGAGAGGCACAATAGATAATGCCCCTTCAAATAAATATGTATAGAGTGGGAGATAACTTGAAAAAGAATGTAGGTACTTATAGGGTAAGAGATGGGTTAAAGAAGAAATCACATTGAAGTCTTCTTCCTCATGAAAATATGAGACTTTTTATTTAACTTGAATTTAACAACCGCCAATAACAGATAGATTGATGGGTCTAATAACCACCTTATCATGCAGTCTGTAAAGGAATCACTTGTATGACTATAATTTCTTCTGTTTGTAAATAGCAACTTCAAGGATAATCGACTTCCATAACTATCATATCTAACATTTTCATTGTATCATTATTAGATGTTTTTGTACCTTTGGCACATGCACCAAAAACTTCTGTTTCTATGAAGTCATTATTAATCTTCAAAATCCTAAAAGAGGGGTAACCATACATCAAAACCTTTCATTTCGACTGCTCTTGGTTCGTCAGTCTTCATTAGTTTTTCACCCACAGCTACGCCACTGTTCACTAAGTTCAAGTTCAGATGTTCCCCTCCTGACATTCAAAACATCCAAGTCTGTGATGTTTTATTTATGACTAAATTACAACATTGGATACGTCGTCTTTTTTTTATATCAGTACTTTTTTGTGGAGGGTAACTCTTGACGTTAATTTTTTAACACGAAGTGTTTTTTTGGGGGGATCGTATCTAACATTCGCATTATATCCTTATTAGATACCTAATTTTGTGAGTTTGGCACATCCACTAAACTGACTAAACAATCACCTATGATTCTATAAAGTCATTCAATCTTCAATATCCTTAAGATGGGCAACCATACAACAAATCTTTTAATTTCGCCTGCCCTTGTTCGTCAGAGTTCATTAGTTTTTCACACACACCAACGCCACTGTTCAGTAAGTTCAAGTTCAGCTGTTTCCCTCCTGACATTCAAAACATCCAAGTCTGTGATGTTTTATTTATGACTAAATTACAACATTGGGAACTGCTAAACAATCACCTATGATTCTATAAAGTCATTCAATCTTCAATATCCTTAAGATGGGCAACCATACAACAAATCTTTTAATTTCGCCCTTATTCGTCAGAGTTCATTAGTTTTTCACACACACCTACGCCACTGTTCAGTAAGTTCAAGTTCAGATGTTCCCCTCCTGACATTCAAAACATTCAAGTCTGTGATGTTTTATTTATGACTAAATTACAACATTGAGAACTGTACGAGTATTTAGGCCCTACACAAACATACTAATCCAGTCCATTCGGGTTTATTGTTCTTGCGTAATGAACCATTGGGGAAAAACGCCCTACAACTGAAATGTACAGCTGAGTATTTGGGCCCTACACAAACATACTAATCCAGTCCATTCGGGTTTATTGTTCTTGCGTAATGAACCATTGGGGAAAAACGCCCTAAAACTGAAATGTACAGCACGATAATCACTGCATTGGTTTCTATGATGAATGAGTAGCTAATAGGGAGATTGTGTTTTGACTGAATAATGTTTGCGACTGCAGGCACGAGGCATGTGAGATTATTCACACAGAGCGTGATGTCATTTGGTATTTGGTGTTCAGTAGGTAGAATGTAAATTATTTCAAATAAAGCAAATATTATCAATCAATCTCTCTCCCTCTCCCTATCTCTCTTTCTTTCTAAGAATTAAAATAGGTAGAATGTAAATTATTTCAAATAAAGCAAATATTATCAATCAATCTCTCTCTCCCTCTCCCTATCTCTCTCTCTCTTTCCCTCTCTCTCTCTCCCCTCCTCCCTCTCTCTCCCTCCTTCTTGGTACAAGTTTGAGTATATTGGTACAAAATTGAGCTCTTTCTCCCTCCCCCTATCTCTCTCCTCTTTTGGGAGTCGAACCTGGATTTTGACAACACCAGTGACCTGGCCATGGACCTTTCCCTATATTCCCATCACTTATTATTTATTTATATACCTAATACCCTGCCAATCATATAACAAATAAGCCATCTTATTCTTCTCCACCAAGATTTAAAACCTTTTTTTAAGCTTAAAGAAGAAAATAAAATACTCTTTAATATTTGGCTTGATAGATTAACTCAAAATTTAAAAAAATTAAATAAAAAAAAATCAGTCTGAAATAAAATTTGCACCCTACGTAGGTATAGGTTACAACTTATACCTAAGACAAAAAAAAATTGAAAATCCAAAAAATCCCCATTTTTCGCCCCATTTTTTTCCCAAAATTTCTTCGCCCCAAAAAAGCCCCAAAAACATTTTTTCGCCCCAGAATGGGGCGAGAAATCCCCAATCTGGCAACCCTGGGTATTTGGTGTTCAGTAGTTCAGTATTATGACTTGATTGTTTATGCACAATTAACCTAAACGAAACTTTTCTATATTTTTTTTTTTAGGAAACTGTGACAATCAACAGAGGTCTCGGCGTCCCGAAATCGAAGAGAGAAGAAAGACAGGACAGGAGAAAGCCAGCAGTTCCGATAACGGATTCTGTTTGGGATAAAGAAAGAACCAATCTGTTTTGGATAAATTAAACCAGTACCTATGTAGTTGAAGCCAACACATCGAAGAGAGAAGAAAGACAGGACAGGAGAAAGCCAGCAGTTCCGATAACGGATTCTGTTTGGGATAAAGAAAGAACCAATCTGTTTCGGATAGATTAAACCAGTATGTAGTTGAAGCCAACATGAAATTGGACATGAAAAACAATTAACCTGAATTTATGAGTAGAATTTATACCTGGGATGATGTTGTTTAGAAAACTTCACACTCGTATCGACTCTCTCACGATGGAAAAGAAAATGGAGATGTCACAAATCTCAAGGTTTTCGGATGTGTCAAATTCGTGCATCGCCTAAAAATCTCATTTTATATTTAAATGTATTTTCTTCACACAAAATACAGGATACAACCGATCTTCGTGATTGGGTATTAGGTATTGATTTACATCCACATCCCTCAATAAAAAACTGTTTGAGAATTACAGATCAATGAGGATTTTGCGGCAGAAAAACCCCAAGTTGTTATCTTTGCCTCGTCGCTTTTTTACCTCTTCTGAAGAGCCTATTACATAGGTCTGGTCTTTTCGTCCGCTCTTCGTCATTTATCTCTGCTTTTCCCTCTTGTACCACTTGTATCCAGGCCTTTTCCCGTGTTTAGACGGGGTCGGCGTTTTTCGTCAGCCTCCTCTGAATCAGACCTTGGGTGATTGCTTTGGGCTGACATTTGGTTTTGGCTACAAAAAAATTAACTATATCTTCTGAAGATTACTTTTCCATCTAGTTAGATCTTCCCGCCTTACTTTACGTCAAGTTCGCCCGCGTTCCCTGTACAATGCCACCAAATTTTCTCATCCCGTCCTTTGGCACCGATCACGTGACGGATTTATTTGGCAATCGTCATCAGACTTTGACGAGCGTCCAATTTATTCCCAAACGCTCGAGAAATACATAGGCATGGATGTTCGGATAACAATGTAATATGGAACATATGGATACTTAGACTTCGGATGTGTCAAATTCGTGCATCGCCTAAAAATCTCATTTTATATTTAAATGTATTTTCTTCACACAAAATACAGGATACAACCGAACTTCCTGATTGGGTATTAGGTATTGATTTACATCCCCATCTCTCAATAAATAATTGTTTGAGAATTACAGATCAATTAGGATTTTGCGGCAGAAAAAACCCAAGTTGTTATCTTTGCCTCGTCGCTTTTCCACCTCTTCTGAAGAGCCTATTACATAGGTCTGGTCTTTTCGTCCCCTCTTCGTCATTTAACTCTGCTTTTCCCTCTTGTACCACTTGTATCCAGGCCTTTTCCCGTGTTTAGACGAGGTCGGCGTTTATCGTCAGCCTCCTCTGATTCAGACCTTGGGTGATTGCTTTGGGCTGACATTTGGTTTTGGCTACAAAAAAATTAACTATATCTTCTGAAGATTACTTTTCCATCTAGTTAGATCTTCCCGCCTTACTTTACGTCAGGTTCGCCCGCGTTCCCTGTACAATGCCACCAATTTTTCTCATCCCGTCGTTTGGCACCGATCACGTGACGGATTTATTTGGCAATCGTCATCAGACTTTGACGAGCGTCCAATTTATTCCCAAACTTGCTCGAGAAATACATATAGGCATGGATATTCGGATAACAATGTAATATGGAACATATGGATACTTAGACGTGTTTTGTTTTCGATTGTGTCGAGTAAATGTGCTTTTCACAAGAATCACGAGTTGTGCCGATATAGTAGAGTGGTTCGGGCGATAATTTGGTGAAAGGAGCGCGGGTTTAATCCTAGCTGAGGTATCCAATTTTATATCGATTTGAGAATTTGACAATATGCCTAATATACTTAGACGTGTTTTGTTTTCGATTGTGTCGAGTAAATGTGCTTTTCACAAGAATCACGAGTTGTGCCGATATAGTAGAGTGGTTCGGGCGATAATTTGGTGAAAGGAGCGCGGGTTTAATCCTAGCTGAGGTATCCAATTTTATATCGATTTGAGAATTTGACAATATGCCTAATAGAGAGAGAGAGACCTATATATCTCAATCAAAAATAGACTTACCCCATTTATAACATTCAATTAGGAATACATAAGGTTCAAGTTGAAAGGAATAGCTATTAAGGGAATTATTGGTTGAACCTTTTCAAGGGCCATTCTTGGCTACCCGAAGGTACGTATAGCAGGTGCCTATGTAAGCAAGTGAGCTAAGCATACATACAGTAGGTACCTACGTAAGAAACGCAGAACGGACGTAAGCGTTTTTACTTACAGAATATATTGTACACCAATTCATGAATGAATCATGACTCTCTTTCACTGCAAATAACTTCACTTATTTGCACAGTGCATAACTTGACATAAAGAATAGTTCGTGCAAACTATAAATGTACATAATATGTGTTACCGGCAAGTATATCAGTATTAGCAGTGAGTGACTCAAGATTTAACATGAATCATGACTCTCTTTCACTGCAAATAACTTCACTTATTTGCACAGTGCATAACTTGACATAAAGAATAGTTCGTGCAAACTATATGTACATAACATGTGTTAGCGGCAAGTATATCAGTATTAGCAGTGAGTGACTCAAGATTTAAGCTCGAATAATTCTATTATTACGAGGAAGTCAAGGTTGATAGCCTACTGATAACGTAGTGATGTTGGCCTATGCGTCAGTCGCTGAATTTTCCCAAGGAATCAGCAAAATCAGCATTTGAGGACATTTCCTTTATGGGTATCAGCATTTGAGGACGTTTACCTCAGCCATTTCTACCTTTATGGGTCCATATGAAAATGGGTTATGGGTTTTAATACCGTCACTTTGGCCTAAGACTCGACAGTCTTACACAGTGGAGTTGAGCGGACAGCATAGAGATTTACCCATGCTCTTAGCTTTATGCGGTGAGTCGCTTCCTTCTACAAGCCCTATTCTCTATTTCTCTCTTCTCCACTTAATAAAACTTAAAACTGACACTAACATTCGATATTAGTGGTTGCTTCCCGTGATGACTTTTTTGGCATCGGTCGTTCAACAGTATTGGAAGCTCTACCCTATTTTAGCATCACCTATTGAAGTTCGTGATCAAAGAAATATGCTGTAGAAAACTCGCGATGGTGGGGTTGTGGTGTTTTCGCGTGGGTTTATTGTGTGTCACCACGGAAGAGGCTGTTTCTTGTTGACGTACAGCGTTGATTCATAGCCCACAGAATGAAGAATACAAAATTAACATATTTTGTTTTGAAGAATGAATAATACACGCTTTGGCGTTTGTTCACCAAGATTTTATTCATTTTGAAACAATAAGCCATACAGAAGTCAAGCGGAATTGTTTTCGCGTGGGTTTATTGTGTGTCACCACGGAAGAGGCTGTTTCTTGTTGACGTACAGCGTTGATTCATAGCCCACAGAATGAAGATTACAAAATTAACATATTTTATTTTGAAGAATGAATAATACACGCTTTGGCGTTTGTTCACCAAGATGTTATTCATTTTGAAACAATAAGCCATACAGAAGTCAAGCGGAATCGCTTGGAGCAATGAAGATGCTACCAAAGACAACTCTGACTTGGCTTTTAGATCGAATACATTTGCAGATATGGAAAGAATATAGAATATATTATGGAGTACGGGGTACGAACAGTGCCCCGATTACGGGGTTACAAGGGAATTTTGATTTCCCTTTATAGCTTTATACTGATGAAGAGCTAGAAGTAGGTACAATAATTTCATCAAATAAGTAAAACGGAAAATTTAGTAAGCAACATGATACAAGATGGAAATTTTACCTACGACCTAGGTATAAGTGGAAATTTTCAGGGGTTTTGATTTTGTAAACGAAATTAGGATAATATTTCTTTCTCATGGATATAAAGAAAATTTAAACATACCTATATTATTGCAATCCTGTGCAGTTTGTGCTATCCAACAAGACGAACATCCGGTATAAATTCAAGAAGAATTAGAAGTCTGCATAGGTACCTAGATAATCTCTAGATACCTATACTATAGAAGAAGACCGATCTAATTTGTATACAATAGAATCTGAACAAAATAAACACAACAATATGAACAAACGAAAAAATACTTTGGTTTGGCCTGGAGCTATTGTTCGTTTAGCCACGAGCTTGACAAATTGTGCCTCGGTCAATAAAAACAAATACCAATTGTCCTCCGCTAACTTGTTTATTTTGTATAGCTCTTAGCTTATCTCTGGTTTGTATCTCTTCACCAGATTTATCTTGGAATCTGGCAAAATTCTAAATACCTCGAAACCATTTAAGTCTTTACATACCTTTTCCAGAAACCCTTTGAAGATCCAATTTTAAACAAAAGAAAATCGGTTGTTTTGGTCAACTGAGCTACGTTCTTTGGGATATTTTTTCATGTCAGTACTGTTTGTTGTTCAGTATGTATAGTTGCATACTCGTAGTTTATCCATCTAAGTTACTTTTACATCTCTTTCGAGTTGGAGAGCAGTATTTCTAGTTTACGTTGTGTTGTTTCTACCTCCTGGGGTAAATAGAATTTCTCGGCTATTTCCTTGAAACTTTCTGAGTACTTAGATCCACCCCATATTTAGCCCTGCTGTTGTGAATATTGTGATATCGGTTGTTATTATTTATGTCGTGTTAAGCTACGGAGTGCTGTATGTAAATAGTCACATTACATGCTAGTTATGTGGCTTTTGTTTCAATGTCAAACTGGTCTTCACTTCAGGGTCAAGAAAGGTTTACGATTATCAAATTTCATGGAAAGGGTCGGAGCATTTGAAATGAATTGGTATTTTATCATAAAGCGGTCGGTGTCAATGTCATTATTTCCGTCTGAAGGTTAAGACAACAAGAGTATTCAGCTAATATAACTTCCAGTTAGCCAAAAAGGGTAAACAAAGGACCATTGAACATTTTTCATCAATATTATCTGCATGACGAATGTATGGGATTTTCATAAAGACATTGACTTCTTGACTTTGGAAGTTTCATTTCTGCTATCGGAGCCATTCGTGGAACGGTCTTTGATGACAACACTGTGAACACTAGATCAGTGCGGATTATTTGACAGGCAAATGTTATTATGAAGGTAGCTAGAACATTTTTCATCAATATTATCTGCATGACGAATGTATGGGATTTTCATAAAGACATTGACTTCTTGACTTTGGAAGTTTCATTTCTACTATCGGACCCATTCGTGGAACGATCTTTGATGACAACACTGTGAACACTAGATCAGTGCGGATTATTTGACAGGCAAATGTTATTAGTTATTATGAATATAGCACAAATTTCCCTTTTATTTGTGAACCATTAACAAGTAAGCATGTGAATAGTTGATCCCATGAGATTTTTCACGCCGAATTGAATGGTGAAACTTTTAGAACTGTCCGACTTACAGTTGAGAAGTTGCGGGTTCGATACTCCCCAGTGTCAACAAATTTCCCTTTTATTACATTTTTTTTTACTTTCTATTTCTTTTCAAATACCTACGTATTCTGCAAATGTAATAGAAAGTCGTGTGATGTTCACACCAGATTTTTAGCCTAGGGAAGGTTACCAAAAACGATTGCTCAGACTTACCACCAGACATGACGTCACAAGAAATACAAAAGGCCATCGTCTTTCCACAGACTAGAATTCTGTTCATTTATTTATTTATTTTTTTATTATTAGACATTAGAGTGTGCCAACATAATAAATATGAATAATAAAAAAAATAAATAAATGAACAGAATTCTAGTCTGTGGATTATTGAAGTCATGAATATTTGTGTACATACCTGAAACAGAGGACAAAATGTCATTAGCTTTTATTGAAACAAGGGAAAGGAGGGTAATTCAAACCCCTCTATTGACATTTCTGTGTAGTGTACGTATGAGTATGTAATCTATGCATGATAATAATTATGATAATATTGTATAGAAATCGTACCTAGGGAATTTTAAAACTAGGAATGGACAGAATAGAAGGAAGCGAATTGGGAAGCAAGTGAGGAAGGAGGGGGAGAGAAAGGGAGTTGATTAAAGAAAGAGGAGGGAGGGAAGAGGGGAGAGAGGGAAAGAGGTAGAAGCAGGGAGAAAGGGAGATGGGGAGAGAAAAATGAGGGAGGGAGAGAGAAAGGGAGCTGGTGAGAGAAAGAGGAGGGAGGGAAGAAAGGAGAGAGGGAAAGAGGGAGGAGCAGAGAGAAAGGGAAATGGGGAAAAGGAGAAAGAGGGGGCAGAAAGCAGATAGATAGTGCTTCAAATTACAAAGGTCACAGCTAAGTGCTTAGCAGGAAAGCATTTGAATTTTCCTATCTATAAAATGTCAAAACAGAAGGTAGATAGATAACAAAACTAGGTCAGTAGAAGACCTATCTTTTACTCGTAATGAAAATGGGTGAGCGTGAGCGTAATGGAACTTCTATCCTAATTCTCCTAACATTGCTTGGTGCTGATGTTTAATTCTTTTCCCAGGATTCCCACTGAAATCTACATCCTCATTTTAATTCTCTTCCCGCTGAAATAAGCTTATCTTTATCAGTTCAGTGTTTGTTGTTCACTCGGTTACAGAGGTTGGCTGTTTCAATGTTCCAGACCTTTGGACAGAGGCTACGAACAGGTAAAAGGCTTTTTCCTGGAATTTCACGCTAATGACCCGTGAGTTCTGATTTCTGGGTAAGTTTCCCTGAATTTGACCTAGAGTTCATCGTCAATATTCATATATGTATAGTAAGCACCAACAGGTAGATATTATAATGAAAATAAAATTATTCAAGATACCTAGTTCCAAATTTAAATAGTCTACCTATAAATAGGCTCTGCCAACCTCTGTGACCTGTGACCCAGTGGTTAAGGACATTTTAACTATCAACTCAGAAGGTACAAATCCCCCCGAGACGGAAATTTTCTGGCAAAACTTTTCAGTTCCCGGATAGGCATTGATATTAAAGAATGTGCCTTGATATTCTGATTGCTATCTTTCACACAAAAAGTACGAAAACATGAGTTTCTATGCTAAACACTCGAGATTATCATTGTGGAATTTGAAGCCGATCTTTCTGAGCTTAAATTTGTAGCTGTACCACCTCTGAGAAGTATGCGCTCAACTCAAACACGATGTGACTATAAGTACCTAACGCTAAATAATATTGTTGGTATCTGATTGCTATCTTTCACACAAAAAGTACGAAAACATGAGTTTCTATGCTAAACACTCGAGATTATCATTGTGGAATTTGAAGCCGATGTTTCTGAGCTTAAATTTGTAGCTGTGCCACCTCTGAGAAGTATGCGCTCAACTCAAACACGATGTGACTATAAGTACCTAACGCTAAATATTGTTGGTAGATCTTTTAATTGACTAGACATGTACATAGGTATGTAGGTATTTACCATCTAACTCCTTCTTACAAAATATTAATGTTGTCATACCTAGCCACAAGACGAGACAGAGGCGCACATACTGTTTGCGGAAGTCTGTGATGCCCTCATCAAAAACATCTGTTTGCAAGTCTGACAATTTCTTTAATGCCTTCCGAAATGTTTCTTTTAGCTCGAGTATCTTATTGCCTAATTAAAACTAGGAAATCGAATACCACATTGTCAATAGACTATTCAAAGCTATACATAATACACAGACTCTTCTTATACATACCTACATAAGATCGTAATGGCAAGTGTCTGATATTGTTGGCTCTTGGCTTCGGTATGGACAAAACAAGTCTTAGCATAATTATTTACACATTATTTCTCAATACACACTACCAATAGATGGTATTCGTATTCTATGCAGATGAGCTGGGCTGTGCATAGTGAATAATCCAAACAGTGAGGAGCGCGATAATTGTTTACGTTTGACGCCAGAAGACATTGAGGATCTATTAGACCAGTGCAGAAGATGGTAAAATAGGTACAGGAGACATGGGGGATTAGAAAATCCATTGAGAAAATATAAAAGAAAATCTACGGGAAGTGTTTATTTTGAACTGCAGAGATTAGACGCTTTCAACGCACAGTTAAATAATAAAGTCTTAATCAGTTAACATCAAAGAATCTTTTAGAAACTCTAGGATGGATGATCTGTCAAATCCTCCTCTGGTAGGGTAATGAATGGAATAGTAATGGCGTTTAATTCAATCCGTTTTTTGTTGGTAACCGTCCTTTTTGTTCAGGAAACGGAAAATGTCTTGCTTGAGAGAAAAGATAAACTGTCGCCTGACTGGATCGTTAAAAGTATATCGTACCAAGCCTTCCTTCTTAACATAAGTAACCACAAGTTAAATCAATCAAGCAAACGTACATATGTAGGTATACGACTATACGTGTTAGGTAAAAAGTAAATGATTTGAATGGCACAAAAGATTAGTTTACCCCTACTTTTTATTCCATATCAATAAATAATAATTAATCAAAATCAAAAATCAAAATCCTACCTACCTACTTGATGACTTCGATCTTATGATGGGAAAAAATTCCCCATCAAAAATTAATAATTTTCCAAACCACAAGACTCAGGTGCCTCGCCTAACTTAGTGAACAACGTCAATTAGGGATTAGTGAATAATATTCAACACTATATCAACAAATTGAAATACTTAAGCATCTACCAAAACATTATACTAGTAGTTAGACACCATAATACATAAAGTCATGCTCCTTGTTATGAATAGGTATGCCACAGTTATGACTATGACGTAGACAAAATGCATACAAGTACCCAGGTGTTGAAAAATGGAATACCAAATGTTTACAATAGTAACCTAATTGAATGCATGAATGAGCAGTTTGGTGCAATAGTACAATTGATGAATGGACACTTTGGTGCAATGGTACAATTGATGAATGGGCACTTTGGTACTATTGAAAAGTTTACTTACGAGTAGGCTCAGGATGTAGAAATGGTACTCAATGATGCAACAGTGTCAATGGGAAAATGTCAAGATGTCATTAATAACGCCTTGATATTCCGACCGGTTCTAAAGAACTAAAATAAAATGGGCTCTGATTTAGAAGGCAAGTTGTTTTCAGCTCTATTATTATGAGGTCAAATTCGCAAATGGGACACGAAATGTCCCTGTTGGGATTCAATCCCGCAATCCTGATTGACAAGGGAGCGTCTTCAACATGGTTAAATTCTAGTAAAACTCTTTCGAGCCTTGATATTCCGACCGGTTCTAAAGAACTAAAATAAAATGGGCTCTGATTTAGAAGGCAAGTTGTTTTCAGCTCTATTATTATGAGGCCAAATTTGCAAATGGGATACGAAATGTCCCCGTTGGGATTCAATCCCGCAATCCTGATTGACAAGGGAGCGTCTTCAACATGATTAAATTCTAGTAAAACTCATTCGAGGTAATTTTACCAGGTGTTGAAGAATGGAATACCAAATGTTTACACTAGTAACCTAATTGAATGTATGAATGAGCAGTTTGGTGCAATAGTACAATAATTGATGAATGGACACTTTGGTACTATTGAAAAGTTTACGAGTAGGCTCAGGATATAGAAATGATACTCAATGATGCAACAGAGTCAATGGGAAAATGTCAAGATGTCATTAATAACATTATAACATTTAATACCAAGCTGTGTGTAGATGGATATGGAGTAGTGTGTTGAAAATTGAGAGATAACTAGTCATCAATTAGGTATTAGATTTGCTTGAAGAGTAGCAAATATGAGGTAATTTGTAATTTCTTGCTCTCAGGAAATTAATCTTTGGTCATCAATCTTAATAAGTTTTCTGTTAAGAAGACCTACCAACTGGATTTTTGCATCAAGTGTAGGTAGATTGCCAATTTGCATTTTAATGATGACAGAAATATGGTTCCAGTATCGCTCATGCGGTGTTTATCCCAGCTTAGAGATATTACTGAAGATCTGCCCGATTAAGGATAAGCTAAACTAACTGTTGGTAGTAATAAATAACTCCTGATCGGTAAAAGAAGGGACGTATTAGGTATCAATAAAATTTATATTAATTATTGCTTATTGCCTCGTAAACTTTGACAAGACGGGGAGGGAATCCAACACGAACCTACATACCTACTTACTGCCCGTATTGTAAAGCGCTTTAGAGGCGGAAAATTTTGATTTCAATGGCATCTTTTGGGAATGTACCAACAATGTTAAAAAATACACACTGGCAAGTAGCATAAGCAAGCTTTTGGGGGATTTCTTCATACACTTGTTGCTTATTGAAGAGCCAATGGACTCTTCCAAGAACGAAGCGCAGAAACAGAAAGTAATTGACTAAAGGTAGGACATTTTGCACGTGGAATAGGGCCCAAACCGAGGAATGCAGAGTTGATCTGAAAGGTAGCCAGTTTGAACACCCTATAAACTCGATTAAGCCTGACTGAACTTGGGCCCCAGGTCTCTTTCAACACCTTCTTCTTCGCCTTTCCCGTGTTCAGACGGGGTCGGCGTTTTTCGTCAGCCTCTCAATCAGCCCTATGGTGATCGCTATTGGGGTCTATTTCTGTTTATAATCCACCAGCCAGACAACCGTCTCTTTCGACACCCTGTAGATTAAACCTAATAATAATATATTGCAATTGTAAACAAATACCTCACTTGAATTTTATACATCTAGGAAATTAATTAGACCTGTGGAATTCCATTGAATGAAACAATTCCAGACAACTGTCTCTTTCGACACCCTGTAGATTAAACCTAATAATAATGTATTGTAATTGTAAACAAATACCTCACTTGAATTTTATACATCTAGGAAATTAATTAGACTTGTGGAATTTCATTGAATGAAACGATATAAAAGCTACGGGCAACGTGAGGCTTGGATCATTGGATATTTTAATTAACCGGCTTGTAATTTGTTTCTGCTGTTTAATTGGACGACCTTTGTCACGTGAGAAGTTGAGAACTAGTGTGTGCAAAAAGTGTCTTAGGTACTTAGCTACCTCTACCTATGTACTAGGTATACTTATGTATTTCGTATTAGTATGTGGTCGCTAAACAATGATCAGCGTTCTTGAGGTGTTAAGCCTCATTCCTCTAATGAAGGTCTAGTAATTACAAATGGAAAAGCTGCAGGGTAAAGTACATATTAGAAACACTATCGGAGACGGAAAGTTGAAGGAAGACCTCATGCTAAAAATCATTATTTTCACAGGCTTTTGTTTCAATGTCAAACTGGTCTTCACTTCAGGGTCAAGAAAGGTTTACGATTATCAAATTTCATGGAAACGGTCGGAGCATTTGAAATGAATTGGTATTTCATCATAAAGCGGTCGGTGTCAATGTCATTATCGTTTTTGCTCTCTCAAACTATCAATAAAATATTGGATGAGTAGTTTGGTAGAAAAGTACAAACTGACAATATCGAAATTGTTCTAAATAATTCTAGCCGGTTTTACTGTCGGAAGGTTAAGACAATAAGAGGGACAACAATCTAACTTCCAGTTAGCGAAAAAGGGTATACAAAGGGCCATCAATGGGTTTCTATGACAATAAGAGGGACAACAATCTAACTTCCAGTTAGCGAAAAAGGGTATACAAAGGGCCATCAATGGGTTTCTATTTTCTAATAGTGAGGCACCAGCTGAAATTGACTTAAATTAGGAAGAAGTCGAGCATTTGTGCAGTGCCTGCAATAGGTATAACTTGGCTCAACAATCAACTTGGATCCACTTGATTTTCCTCCCGTTCACCAAATGTTTATGGACGTGATCCCACACATGACAGATTTGGGAGTGGTAGAGGGGCTCATCCAACTAGGGATCTTGACCATTTTAGTTTCAAATAAGGTTCAAATTTTACTGTTTTTGTTTTTCACTGTATCGTCCTCAATGAAATGCATGACGCTTTCTATTTCATGAAACAAACGGCCCAAACTCATACACTGTGGCTTTATTTTATCACCGAGGCATCAATCACAGGGAAGAAATGTTACCTACCCACATGGTTATGTATTTATACATAATGTACAAATCTATACCTATGACTTAAATTAGGAAGAAATCGAGCATTTGTGCAGTGCCTGCAATAGGTATAACTTGGCTCAACAGTCAACTTGGATCCACTTGATTATCCTCCCCTTCACCAAATGTTTATGGACGTGATCCCACACATGACAGATTTGGGAGTGGCAGAGGGGCTCATCCAACTAGGGATCTTAACCATTTTAGTTTCAAATAAGGTTCAAATTTTACTGCTTTTGTTTTTCACTGTATCGTCCTCAATGAAATGCATGACGCTTTCTATTTCATGAAACAATCGACTGAAATTAAAAACTATTAGGCCCAAACTCATACAGTATGGCTTTATTTTATCACCGAGACATCGATCACAGGGAAGAAATGTTACCTACCCACTTG
>NW_007377910.1:191866-193399 GCF_000475195.1 Diaphorina citri | reverse complement strand
ACCACTCCCCTCTCCTACCCCGGGGATCAAAACAGATTAAGCTCTCCCCGGGTATTTTCTTCATCTCTCTCTCCTTCTTTCTCTCTCTCTCCCTCCATCCGAAAAGTCTAGCTTGTTCTCTAAGACTGAAACTTTTAATTGAACTTGAAAAAGACAATGACAGAGAGAGAGTCACATTTCGGGGTTTCAGTTCCCGAGAAAACTAAACCGAAGGACCTGTTCCTCTCTCTCTCTCTCTCTCTCTCTCTCTCTCTTTCTCCCTCATGTATCGTCTTGGAAAAGATAGAGGGTGATTAAGGATAAGACAACAGAGGGAGAAGAAAAATTAAATAAATGGGAGGGAGAGAGAGAGAGAGAAAGAGAAAGGAAGAAAGGAGGATAGAAAAGGTAAGAAAGTACGAAATCCCTCTTAGGTGCCTAGAAAACAAAAGGGAGAGGATTAGAGAAGGAAGAGAGGGAGAAATAGAGAAAGAGAGAAGGAGAAAGAGAAAGAGAGAGAGAAAAAATGTAATTAATGGGTACATTTTGGTAATTGTTCTTTGCTTTCAGATCGAAAGATAGAAGATATCAGAGAGAGAGAAGTGGCAAAGTATAGCCATTTACTTACTTAGAAGAAAAGGTATACCCCTAAAATGACAAGAAGAAAGGGGGCAGTATCAAGCCCCACCGAATCAACCTTTTCGTACATGGATTCCTTCAATTTTGTCCCTTGAATTCGGAGGACTTTGATATCGCCCAAGAAAAGCGTAGGTATAAGGGGATATTACCCAAAATATTCTTGGAACTTTAACTCCGTTAGATTGTTTGCAATGTCTTAAAATCCTTTTTGGAAAACCTCTAAAGTAGAAAAATGTGGAAAACCTCCACATTTTTCTACTTTCCCAACCTCGTTAGTTGTTAATGTGTCCACACATAGTCGATGGCCGTCAATCGACTCAATCGATGTCAACTGAATCCGTACACTGCCTTGACAACACAGATTCACCTCTTCGACTGACCATCAATCGACGGCCGTCAACTATGCGTGGACACAGCATTACAATAAGTTTAGTGGCGGTGTTGAAAGTCCGCCAGAAGTTGAAGACAATGACTTTGCTTTATTGGTCCATCACCAATCATCGTGAGAGCTATTTATTGAAGAGTGGATTGAAATCAGAGCAAAACAAGCTGGGTACGTCCCTCCAGGAATTTTTTAGCCCGTAGTTTATTCGATCGTGATTAGAGAAAATCAGTACCTATGTACCTACCTAATTTGTTTAATATTCAGTTTATTATCATTCTTGATTTGATTTTACTTTCATGTAATGATACTAATGATTTAAAATCAAGACTAGAGCCCATTCTCCCTTTATTCCCAATATAAGGTTCAAGTCACCCATCCATTTATTGGCCTTGCTCGGCGTAGCTTAACATAGGTAACGCTAAAACCGGTCTTAAATGATCGACTGAAGGGTTATCTAAAACTTTCTCAGACGACACCGAAGCGAATACAATAGTCCGTCCCTTATACCTTTTTATTACTATTGTAATAAT
>NW_007377910.1:109019-191673 GCF_000475195.1 Diaphorina citri | reverse complement strand
AGCTGTCAGGTAGACCTGACAGACGAACCTTTTCAGCCGTGCCTGTCAGGTCTACCTGATAGGTGAGTGTTCATCAGGTATCAGGTAGATCTGGCAGGCGGACCTTTTCAGCCGTACATGTCAGGTCTACCTGATAGATAGTGGCTGACATAACTTTTTTTAGTCAATGATTTATATTAGAGTTGAACGTCACTAAGGTTTGTACACCGCATTTCAGAACCACAATCGATATAATCGACTAGTGATTGGACGAATCATGTATTCCGGGACTATCCAGCTTTAAAAGGTGTACTGGGACTTCTGGGACTTGTCTCCGTCCATTTTAAACCGTCCCGTGTCCAATTGGACCTCAGGGATCCCGTCCCTATCTTGTCCCTACCCCTCTCCTACCACTCCCCTCTCCTACCCCGGGGATATCCATTACTTTCCTTCCTATAGAATACCTACAATAAAAAAAAAATCTGCAAGTGATCGACTGAATTTATCCCGGGTGAGTGGGTATCGCATTCAAAATAATATCTTTTTCATTTCAGCATTCCATTAGAAATTTTCATCAGGAAAATGCAGGTTTCTTCAAATTAAGTTGATCTCAAGAGCGAGGTAAATCTGTGCCTTTGGCAAATGGAGTGTGCTTGAAGGCATGTGGTGTGTTAATAATTATCATTTTCCTAATTCTCCTTTAGGAAAATGGACTGATAACCAGTTTATTGGCCTTTGTGAACACCAGAAACAACAGTAAATCTTTATGAATCTAATCGAACATATAGGGGGTTTTAGGGGACTTTCGAGCCATGATTCAGGGTCACATACCAAAGCTTTTGGCGAAGAGAAACCTTTGTTACTATTTTTTTCCGAAGTTACCCCCTTTTTTGTCTGAGCCATGATTCAGGGTCACATACCAAAGCTTTTGGCGAAGAGAAACCTTTGTTACTTTTTTTTTCCGAAGTTACCCCCTTTTTTGTCTAAAATGACTGGAATAATATACCTACGTACATAATCGTGATCACACACCCTGATAGCTTCATAGAAAGCTGTTCAAGTTTACTACCCTTTTAGCTTCATAGTCTTGAAATGAGAGTCTTCATAACTTTCAAGACATTGCGGTGGTGGTACCAACTGCCAACTAACTCGTCTCTTCATACATACCTACTATGTATATTACCTCTTCAAGTCTTCAAACATACAAAGGCTATAAAAGCTAAGTCCTCAAGATGGACGGTTCTTCGCACCGGGACAACTTGGAGTTCACTCCAACCAAGGGCCATCAACGCCGCTAGAAAGTCAAAGGGGCGTAAGTGACAAAAAAAAAGAGAGATTAACACACAGACATACTACGTTTAAGAGATATTGATAGCACGAACAGGCGTATGTGATTTCCAAACCATTGTGAAGATATTGATTTTTTATGTTTAGGCGTATGTGATATTTGCGGAAATAATTGCAGCACAAATAGACTTAAGTGCGCTTACGCCAGAAAAATTTGATAAAATCACTTACGCCCCTTTGACTTTCTAGCGGCGATACAAAGGCTATAAAAGCTAAGTCCTCAAGATGGACGGTTCTTCGCACCGGGACAACTTGGAGTTCACTCCAACCAAGGGCCATCAAAACCAGCAACTCACCAAATCACCAAACTGTCATTCACTTCCAAACTTCAAACCACTTCCCACCACCAGAGTTTTTTTGGATTGAGGAGTATCCACCAGCCGGGCTACTCCAGATTCTTCTTCAAATGGCTGGTGTTGAGAGAAAGCCAGGCCCAATATGGATTTGTTCAGTGTGTAATCAACAACTGCGACCAAATTCAACCTCAGTCAAGTGCAATAGATGTTCCAAATGGTGCCATCTAAGGTTTTCTTTATTTTAAAGCTGCTGCTACTACAACAACAACAACATAAAAGCTAAAAGGCACACAGACTACAGAGGCTATTAGAGCTAATATGTACCTTCATACGTACCTACATATAGGTAGGTATATTAGACTATGAACGCTAGTAAGAGCTAATATATACGTACCTTCATACGTACCTACATATAGGTAGGTATATTAGACTATGAACGCTAGTATCCTCCTTTAGCGCCTTTCAGCCTCATACATTGTGGCACTTCAGCTCTTAAACTCTTCTATCTACATAGTCATATACATGCTATTAAGAATCTTGCTACTTAGGCCTTAGGCCGTCAGCACACGGGTCCAAAGAAAAAGATTCGTAAAACAGAAAAGGAAAGAAAGGAATTGGAAGCGTACTCGCGCAGTCGCCTGGAAAGTGGAAAAGCTAAAGACCAGACCAGGGTTGTCCAACCCGCGGCCCGCGGGCTGCATGCGGCCCGCGAACTCTAGGACTGAAGGTTACATCAATGTTTGGTAGTTCATACATGTGCGAAAGTGCTTTTTCGACTATGAAGCATGTGAAAAACCAATTAAGAAACTATCTTTTGGATGTGTCTCTTCTTTGCGGCCCGCCAACTCTCTACCTTGGTCTTTTGTGGCCCTCGGGTACACAAAGGTTGGACAACCCTGGTATAGACTCTCTGTGTCTAAACATCGTCGATCGATGTCGACTGTCCACTGAACCGTCCACACTGCCTCGACAACATAGATTCAGCACCTCGACGATCGATGTCGAGCGACGGCAGTCGACTATGTGATGTGTAGCCACAGCTTAAAAGCGAGCGCCTTGTCGACCGGCCGTCGATCGACGAGGTGAATCTATGTTATCGAGGCACTGTGGACGGTTCAGTCGACATCGATCGACGGCCGGTCAACCATGTGTGGACACAGCTAAACCCATTCATGGCCGTTTTTATGACCGTATTTATTTCGTAGCAATGAAACAATTTCTCCATTGGACTCTGGTCACCCTTGTCCTAGCATGCCCATTGCCCGTAGCATGTCCCTCATAAATTTTACGATTTGCAACTCGTGTGTAAAGAACTTTAGTCAGTCGTCTGGGGATTTTAATGTCCTTAATTTAATGGTCGGAGCGTTCGGATAATTTTATTACCCTTCCGCCTTTCGCACTGACTTTAATGGCGAAATGGAGAGGGGGTAGTTTCTAATAGAAATCAGTGGTGTGTGATTTTAATGTCCTTAATTTAATGGTCGGAGCGTTCAGATAATTTTATTACCCTTCCGCCTTTCGCACTGACTTTAATGGCGAAATGGAGAGGGGGTAGTTTCTAATAGAAATCAGTGGTGTGTGGTTAGAAGGGAAATGGGAGATTTTTGAAGAAACGAAAACTCTCCTCTAAAAACGAATAATTCATAATTATTATGATTCTGCCCCTGTTCGGCCGAAACGGAGAAGAGATTTTCCAAGGGGTTTGATATAACTGCTGAGGGTTATTGTAGGGTCACTGTATTGTAGGGTCAAAAGGGTCACTGTATAACTGCTGAGGGTTATTGTAGGGTCACTGTATAACTGCTGAGGGTTATTGTAGGGTCACTGTATTGCAGGGTCACAAGGGTCACTGTATAACTGCTGAGGGTTATTGTAGGGTCACTGTATTGTAGGGTCACAAGGGTCACTGTATAACTGCTGAGGGTTATTGTAGGGTCACTGTATTGCAGGGTCACAAGGGTCACTGTATAACTGCTGAGGGTTATTGTAGGGTCACTGTATTGCAGGGTCACAAGGGTCACTGTATAACTGCTGAGGGTTATTGTAGGGTCACTGTATTGTAGGGTCACAAGGGTCACTGTATAACTGCTGAGGGTTTTAGCAAGGGGGATTTTAATCTAAATTCTTCAACAAGTGGGGCCCTTAACTTCAGTGATCCATTAAGATCTAGTGTTTCTTTAACATGCTGTTCCCGCTGGCTTTTCCTCTTTGAAAAGCAGTTAACCGAAAACCCTATAATTTTTTTCGGCTAAATTTCCAAGTTCCAACTGCACTGAAATTCCTTAGGGATACTTCTTCGCTACGGCGCTGATTTCCGGCTGTATTTTATGTGCCCCATGTGTGCATCTATACCTCTTAATGAAATAGAATGCCCCCCCCCCATTCTCCCACCTCCCGAAACTAATAACAACACTCTCTCCTTCCCTCCCTCCGTATTTTTCCCCTTCTTTCGTTCTTTTTCCCTCTCATTCTCTTTCGCTCCCCGTCTCTTTTTCTCTATCCCTTCGTCTGTCACTTTCTGTCTCCCTTCCCTTTTCTCTCTCTCTCCCTCTCTATCTCTCTGCCTTCCTCTCTCTCCCTCTATGTATTTCTCTCCCGTCCTCCCTTTTTCTTCCCTTCTTCCTGTTTCTCTCTTCCCTTCTCTTTCTCTGTTACCTAACTCTGTTTCTTCCTCTCACTATCTTCAATTCCCTCCCTCTTTCCCCTTCCCCCCCCCTCGCTCATACCGTGTCACAAATTTCGTTATTAAAATGAAATTTATTTACGAAGTGCCGCAATTTTACATTTCTAGCTACTCTCCCTCCCCCTCCATTCCATCCTCTTCCCCTCCATCATACCTTCTCTTCCGCTCCTCTCTACAATTTTTTCACCTCCCACACTTCCATTCCCCTTTGTACCCCCCCCCCCCTCCCCTCTTCTTCGTTAAGAGGAAGCGGGGGGGGCAAATAATAAATCCACACCGTGTCACAAATTTCGTTATTAAAATGAAATTTATTTACAAAGTGCCGCATTTTACATTTCTAGCTACTCTCCCTCCCCCTCCATTCCATCCTCTTCCCCTCCATCATACCTTCTCTTCCGCTCCTCTCTACAATTTTTTCACCTCCCACACTTCCGTTCCCCTTTGTAACCCCCCCCCTCACCTCTTCTTCGTTAAGAGGAAGTGGGGGTGGTAAATAATAAATTGCTTTGACACCACCACCTCTTCTGGTCCTTCTCTCTCTCTCTCTTTATCGTCTCTCTTGGTCTTAATATTCCCTCAAAAGAATCCAAGTACCGACAGCCAGAAACGAAAAAAAAAAAAAAACAACTGCGTAAAATCTGACGTCACACATGTTTGAACTCTTTCATTAGAACGGAAAATAGAAATTAAATTTTCGACCTTTTACAGTTATTTTTTCGGATTTTTGATTTGGATTTGTCCCAACTTTTTACATGGGAGTCGAACATTTATTTATAATTTTTACCCATTTGCAAGTGCTCCATTATGTAAAAAGCATCTGTGGACAACCACAAGAACAAGAAACCACCCAAACGTCCAGAAAGAGGAAGAGGACCGAACTGACCTCGGGAAAAAGGAGAAGAACGACGTTAAAAACGGGAAATGAGGTAACATTATCCCTGTCAGGTTGACAAATTATTCCAACACTGACCCTGATAACAAAACGACGTAAAACGAAAACAGTGAAGTGCGAAAACAACATGAAAACTACGACGCAACCGTATGTTGTAGACAAGCAAACAACCAGGGATCAGAAGTTGAGGGAGGAGGAGGAGGAGGAAGAAGAAGACGACGACGAAGAAAAAGGAGGACGAGGAGAAGAAGAAGAAGGAGTAGTAGGAGAAAGAGGAGAAAAAGAAAAAGGAGGAAGAGGAGAAGAAGAAGAAGAAGGAGAAGTAGAAGAAGAAAAAATTAGTTACAAAATTTGACCCACATTACAAACAAACGAATAAACAACCAAACTAACGGAGATCACAACATAATTATCAAGTTAAAAGCGCATAAAAAACCACAAAAGCACTCCGTAATAGTGTGAAAACAACATAAACAACACTGCTAAACAGAATATTCACAGGATAACGTAAATTTGACCAAGCTACATAACAAAATAACATAGGTGGGTATTTACAACAAACAAAACAAAGCATTGTAGTAAAAACAGACAATGGAAACCGTATTTGAAATGGATACTATTCGCTAACACCCAACTCTAACCCATGTGTTTTGTCACTAAAAACTGACCATCGAAAGTTTTAGCCGATTTCATTACTTTCCTTCCTATTGGGTATAGAATACCTAAAGAAAAAGTAGAATATAGGATAAAAGAGAAATGGAAGTTAAAAGGTCACTGTAAAAAGGTAGGTGTTAAAATGTGGATAAGGCTACTATACATAAGCAGTACCTACCTATATCAGATCTTCTACATATATAGGAAATAGGGTAAGTGTACCATTTATTCGCCCACCTAAAAAACGTACCATTTATTGGCCCACCTGTACCATACGCCACATAAGTCTGAACTGGACGAACTTTTCCAAGATCCAATTTCATCAAAAGAAAGGGCTTAAAGACTGCTATCAAACCAGTGCTATTCAAAAATTGTAGTCATAAAAACAAAAATTAGAAAAATAAATGTGGGCAGGTGGGCCAATAAATGGTACGTTTTTTAGGTGGGCGAATAAATGGTACACTTACCCTATTTTTTTCTATTAGTGTAAGTGTACCATTTATTCGCCCACCTAAAAAACTTACCATTTATTGGCCCACCTGTACCATACGCCACATAAGTCTGATCTGGACGAACTTTTTCAAGATCCAATTTCATCAAAAGAAAGGGCTTAAAGACTGCTATCGAACCAGTGCTATTCAAAAATTGTAGTCATAAAAACAAAAATTAGAAAAATAAATGTGGGCAGGTGGGCCAATAAATGGTACGTTTTTTAGGTGGGCGAATAAATGGTACACTTACCCTACATACATAACTATTTAATTTATTATTTAGATTTGGAACATCATTCTGAATAAAACAACATCAAGAGTCAAGACAAGACATGTAAAATTTAAAAAAACAACAAAATAGCTCCAGCAAAACCCTGGAATAACGGCTCAAACAAGAATAACACTGGAACACCAGCAATCCTTTAATAATAATGTTTACAACATCAGAAACATCTGGGAGTAATAAAAATAAATCTTAAGGAGAGAGGAAAAAATGTGCAAAAATTATAAAAAATCTACAAAACATGGTGGTAAGTACAATGGTAAATTTCGACTGAATGTAGGTACAGTCCCGCTGTTGCTGGGAATTTAGAACATTAATGAGTCTGGAGAATTCCGAATTAGTTATGATTCAACACGGGCCAAATTCTTCACAAAATATAATATGTGATACCCATCATATTAGTCAAATAAAATATACCTACACGCCTTATTTACCTATTCTCCTTATTTAAACTATACCTATACCTATGAATACCTATTTAAACTATACCTATGAAATATATAAGACCTTGTTTAGACTGCGGGAGTAAAGGGACTTTTCAGTCTCATTCTGGCAGGATAAACAAGGTATATTCTATTCTATTCTCCTTCTTCTTCGTCGTCTTCTCCTTCTTCTTCTTCTTCTTCTTCTTCTCCTCCTTCTTCTTTTTCTTCTTCGTCTTCTCCTCCTCCTCCTCCTCCTTCTTCTTCTTCTTCTTCTACTACTTCTTCTTCTTCTTCTTCTCCGTCTTCTTCTGGATACAAGGATGTAACTGAATACAAGTTAGTTCCTTGCTATCATCTTCTCCTCCTCCTTCTTCTTCTTCTTCTTCTTCTTCTTCTTCTTCTTCTTCTTCTTCTTCTTCTTCTTCTTCTTCTTCTTTTCTTCTGGATACAAGGATGTAACTGAATACAAGTTAGTTCCTTATAGTTGCTATCTTTGTGAATAAGATCCTAATAGCAATATAGCTGCAAGCTTGTAACCCAATACAGGGGCTTCTCTCAATATCAGACCTGATTAAGCCACATCCCTAGGTACCTGCACTTCCTGAAGCAAGTTCTTATCTACCTCTTTAGCTTTACCTCTCCCTTGCTTTACCTCTTCATAACTTTACCTCTTGCTTTAGCTTTACCTCTCCCTTGATCTACCTCTTCATAACTTTACCTCTTGCTAGCAGAGGCGCGGCGTGAGCTTTTCAAAAGGGGAAGCTATAAAGTCATAAATTATACCGATCTGAGGGTGGTCTAAGAATTCAACTTCGGGTCACAGAAATAGCACTTTTTGGAGAAAAATTTGTCATTTTTCATTTCTCGATTTTTTCATTTTTTTTTTTTTTTTTTTTTTTTAAATTCCAGGGGGAAGAGAGAGATAGAGGGAGAAAGAGAAAGAGAGAGAGAGACTGAAAGAGCATTATAACACGAGTACTTAATCAAATAGAGAAAGGGAAATGAGAAGGAAGCAAAAAACACACCGAGAGAGAATGAGAGAGAGAGAGAGAGAGGTATTTTTTTTATGAAATTATAAATCCGAGAAGATGAAAATTATTTCTGGTCTGGAGAAATTAATGAGAAGGACAATGAGAAAGTGTGTGTGAGAGAGAGAGAGGTATTTTTTTTATGAAATTATAAATCCGAGAAGATGAAAATTATTTCTGGTCTGGAGAAATTAATGAGAAGGACAGAGATAGAAGAGAGAGAGAGAGAGAGAGAGAGAGACAGACGAGAGGAAAAGGTGAAATGAAACGAGAATTAGTCACGAAGATAGGTAGAGGAAGAGGGGGAGAGAGCAGACGAGAGGAAAAGGTGAAATGAAACGAGAATTAGTCACGAAGATAGGTAGAGGAAGAGGGGGAGAGAGAGGAAAAGGTGAAATGGAACTAGAATTAAACAGAGAGATAATAGGGAGAGAATGAAGAGATAAGGGAAATGAATTATACAAACATCAAATAATAACTTTGGTTTTGTATCACTTTGTGGTAAATCGGTGTGAAAAAAAAAAAATCAGAGGAGCGGAAGGGACTCGGTGATGAACACACCACTGGTTCCCAGCTTTACCTCTTCATACTTTCGAATTTCATCTCTCCTAGCCGAGCTATCTCCTAGTCCTCCCTTCTTTCCCTTAAATCCCTTGTCACATCTTTTTCCCCCGTTACTCCCCCCCTCCCCCGCAAAATCTCCCTTTCCGTTCAATTTCTCCCTTTTCCTCCCCTTTTAAACCCTGGTTTCTTTTAGCTATTCATCCTCTTCTTTATCCGTACGCTTCGTTTTCTTTCGTACCTTGGAATATTCTTTCCCTCTTTTTGCCCCTTTCATTGTTTTCCCCCGCAAAATCTCCCTTTCCGTTCAATTTCTCCCTTTTCCTCCCCTTTTAAACCCTGGTTTCTTTCAGCTATTCATCCTCTTCTTTATCCGTACGCTTCGTTTTCTTTCGTACCTTGGAATATTCTTTCCCTCTTTTTGCCCCTTTCATTGTTTCTTATTGCTCCTTCATTTTTCTTTCTTGTCCCCTTCATTTTCTTTTTTTATTCCCCCGTTTTCCCTTTTTAACGTCTACTTCTTCATTTTCCCTTCAGACGTCTTCATTCGTCCTTCTTATTACTCCATTTTCCCTTTTCATTCCTTCATTTTCTTTACTCTCTTCCTGTTCTTATCCAATGCTTTTATTCGTTCTTCTTCTCCCTCTCATTTGTCCTTTATCACTCCATTTTCACTTATTATTCCCTCATTTTTTTTTTTTACTTTCTTCATTCTCCCTTCTCTTCCATTTTCCTAATCCAATCCTTTCATTTTCCCTTCTTCTCCCTTTCATTCGTCCTTCTTTTTTCTTCCTTACCCCCTGATTTTATTCCCTCTCTTTTGCCCCCTCTCACAATTTCCCTCCTTTATTCCTCCCCTTCTCTCTCAAACATTCCCTCCCTTATTCCTTCCTTGCCTTACCTCTTCAAAATGTTCCTCTTACCTCTTCAAAATTTCCCTTCCCTCGATTTGAAATTTCCCACCACTCTCATATTATCGTACCCTCAGCGTTTGCAACGTCTTGAATTTCAATTGCTCTACACAAGGGCTTTGCAGGTTGCTCTACATTTTATACACTGCTAAACGAGCTGGGTAAGGGCGGTTTGGGTGGCGTTTTGCATACGCCAGGGACGAACACGGGATGTTGCAGGGGCAATTATTTATTGGTTTGAGTCTTTGAGTTTGTAGCATAGAATAAAATTAATAAATAGAAAATAATAATACATAAAAAAAAACAAGGATAAGTTTTTTTTATGCATTTTTTGTACAGAATTTAGTTTACAATCAAACAAAAGATAATAAAAATAAAAATAGGGATGTAAATTTAAAATCAGGCCTTTCCTAATCTGACTGAAAAAAAAGGACCGAGTAAGGGAGATAAAAGACAAAGAGCAAGAGAGAGAGAGGCAGGCAGAAAAAAGACAAAGAGAGAGGAATATTTTTTACCCACGGGAGAAAAAGAGATTGCATGGGACAAAATAAGTAAGTAATTAACAAGCTCTATGAAAACAAAGTTCCCGGAAAATTCATACTGAAATTCTCGGAATTTTTTACTGAAAGCTTATTACTTCGGTAGGAACTAGCAGCATTTTATGTATTTTAAAATTGACTCGCAGACTGGCACCCATTATTAGCAATTTAGTAGGGAAAAGGCAAAAATAGAAAGGAAAATTAAAAAAAAAATAATAATAATGAAAATAAGAAAGATAGAGAGAGAGAGAGAGAGAGAGAGAGAGAGAGAGAGAACCATTTTCGTGTTCCTGGTAAAAAGACCTTTAATTTGATATACCTATAGGTCGACCAGGTTTGGATAAATCCTTCTATGGGGACAGACAGACCGACCGACAGACGACACCGAAGCGAATACAATAGCCCGTCCCTTATACCTTTTTTTATTACTATCGTAATAATAAAGGAAGGACGGACTAAAAAGGGAGAAAGGGAGAGAACAGAAACTAAACTGCTCTGACTGGAGTGTGCTTCCTGGGATTTATGACCATTGATTTTCTCCCTCCATGTGTTTCTAGCTAAAACACGAGATGGGAGGGAAAAATATTACACCTAGGGGGAGGAAAGGGAAAGAGTAGGAGACGCGAGAAAGAAGAGGCAAAAGGAAGAGGTGAAAATTTTAGAGGGAGAAAGGAAGGGAATGGGAAAGACGTGTGTTTCTCGCTAAAACACGAGATGGGAGGGAAAAATATTACACCTAGAGGAAGAAAAGGGAAAGAGTAGGAGACGAGAGGGAAAAGGGAGAAAAAGGAGAGGTAAAAATTTTAGAGGGAGAAAGAAAGGGAACGGGAAAGACGAAACTAGGGGTGGAAACTAGAAAAATGGCAATATAGAAGTGGGGAGAAAGAAGAAAAAAATAGAGTGGGAGACAGGGAGAGGAGTTAAAATTAGGGGAAAAGGAATCCAGGAGGGAAAAAACAAACTTTATTGAGAGGGACAGAAAATGGAAATAGACAAAATAATTGGGGATGGATACAACACAACTAGAGAGAGAGAGAAAAGGGAAAGAGTAGGAGACGCGAGAAAGAAGAGGCAAAAGGAAGAGGTGAAAATTTTAGAGGGAGAAAGGAAGGGAATGGGAAAGACGAAACTAGGGGTGGAAACTAGAAAAATTGCAATACAGAAGGAGGGAGAGAGAAGAAAAAATAGAGTGGGAGACAGGGAGAGGCGTTCAAATTAGGGAAAAAGGAATCCAGGTGGGAAAAAACAAACTTTATTGAGAGGGACAGAAAATGGAAATAGACAAAATAATTGGGGATGGATACAACACAACTAGAGAGAGAGAAAAAGAAAGGGAAGAGGAGAAAAATAGGCAGTTTGTAGGTATTTTACAAAGAAAGGTTTTTTTTGCGTGCTTTATCGTCAAGAAGTGCCCAAATATGCACTTGCCTACACTACACTAATGATTGTCGAAAATTTCCACGAAACTTTCGTCTTCTTTATTTACGTCCATTTACAATTTTTGAAAAGTTCTCTCCAAATTTTTCTTCCTCTCATCTCTTGCCTTTTTTTTTAGTTATTTCTCTCTCTCTCTCTCTCTCTCTCTCTCTGGACCATAGGAATGAAGTAAGAAAGGGCTTAATGTTTATCCTTGGAGATAATACCAATGCATAGGAATGAAGTAAGAAAGGGCTTAATGTTTATCCTTGGAGATAATACCAATGTTTACTTTTAACAGACCAAAAGAAGCGGGGGAAGAGAGAGATAGAGAGAGACTGAAAGAGCGAAAGAGAGAGAGAGAGACTGAAAGAGCATTATAACACGAGTACTTAATCAAATAGAGAAAAGGAAATGAGAAGGAAACAAAAAAACACACCGAGAGAGAGTGAGAGAGAGAGAGAGAGAATGAGACCGTGCCTACTTATTTCTAATATACTCTTCCTTTGTAAGTATCTACCTACTTACATCAGAATTCTACTTTTTCCTTGTATTTCCTTACATCTCCCTTTTAGCCATCTTCCTATCTATTTCTTTTTTTCTTTCCATCTCCCTCTTAAAGTCTCTTGAAAAAAGTTCTAATGGAGCCAATTACCTTTGATTTTTTTTCCTTTTCGTGTCTCCTTATTTCTAATATACTCTTCCTTTGTAAGTATCTATCTACCTACTTACATCAGAATTCTACTTTTTCCTTGTATTTCCTTACATCTCCCTTTTACCCATCTTCCTCTCTATTTCTTTTTTTCTTTCCATCTCCCTCTTAAAGTCTCTTGAAAAAAGTTCTAATGGAGCCAATTACCTTTGATTTTTTTTTCCTTTTTCGTAGAAACCTGCTGGCCTTTGAAACTCTGGAACTGAAAAGGCTTTTTTTGTCTGGGACTGAAGAGTTCTAAAATCAAAGGATAGAGTGTGAACTGTGAGCTCCAATTCCATTTTTTTTTTAATTATTATTATTATTATTATTATTATTATTATTATTATTATTATGTGTTTTGTCACTAAAAACTGACCATCGAAAGTTTTAGCCGATTTCATTACTTTCCTTCCTATTGGGTATAGAATACCTAAAGAAAAAGTAGAATATAGGATAAAAGAGAAATGGAAGTTAAAAGGTCACTGTAAAAAGATAGGTGTTAAAATGTGGATAAGGCTACTATACATAAGCAGTACCTACCTATATCAGATCTTCTACATATATAGGAAATAGGGTAAGTGTACCATTTATTCGCCCACCTAAAAAACGTACCATTTATTGGCCCACCTGTACCATACGCCACATAAGTCTGAATGTAATAATAGAAGGAAAGCAAAAAGGAGTCTAATGGGCTTGTATAGGTACATAAAATAAATATTAGGCAGTCTTTTCCTAAAATGTTATGGTCACAGTATTTTGTATTTTCATCGTGTTCAGTTTTTTGGATCCAAACAACGGCGCTTACAAGGCAGTCACTGTTTATTTGACAACAGTTTAACACCACTGTACTACTACTAAGTCATGTTTTTAGTGACGAAAATATTACCCTCCATTCGGGTACAAGCTCTTCACATGGACCAGAATGGGAATAAACAGACATATTCCTGTAAGCAGAAATAATTTTGAAGCAGAAATCCCCCAATAAGCAGAAATACCCGTGTAAGCAGAAGTAAAATGGAAAGCAGGTTTATAAGTAGAAGCAGCAAAAGACAGAAGAAGCAGCAGACGAAATAATTATAGAAGAAGAAGTTGTAGAAACTCTCCTAAAATAAGCAGAAATATTCCCGTAAGCAGAAATACTCCTATAAGCAGAAATTATATGGAAGCAGGTTTAGAAGCAGCAGAAGACAGAGTTATAGCAGAAGAAGCAGCAGAAGACAGAATTATAGAAGGAGAAGTAGTAGGTACTCTCAGCACGTTGGAAAATCCCCAGACGAGGCGGAAAAAAAGGAGAAATTAAAAAATGCTGATGCTTCTCAAGAACGACTTGATGTATACCTACTGGGTGGACCAACAGACTTTATAAGTCTACCATCAACTAGGTAGTCCTTCTAAAACAGCAGTATAGTAATGGGATACCTACCTTTTTTTTAACTTTCTTTTTTAATATTTTAAATTCGGGTTATTCGAAATGTAGAGAAATTAAATTCTGAGGGCAAAAGATTACTTTCCCCGTCCCGAACCGCAGTCAACCATCATGAGGGCCTGTGCTTTTCTTTTGAAGCATGAATCATGATAAACCCTTTGTAACTTCCAGCTAGGCTGTTTAGGGTTTGGCTGCTCTGATCTCTATTTATAGTCCCACAGCAAGACACTGGTCTGCTCCCTGTTTCGGGTCCCCCAACCACTTTGAAGCATGAAGCATGATAAACCCTTTGTAACTTCCAGCCAGGCTGTTTAGGGTTTGGCTGCTCTGATCTCTATTTATAGTCCCACAGCAAGACACTGGTCTGCTCCCTGTTTCGGGTCCCCCAACCAGAACCAAGGTCAACCTAAGGTCCCCTAGCCAATTTAATTATTTTGTTGCCTACTTTTAGGAACACCCTGTACACTCACATGATGACAATGGCTATAGGGGGGGGGGATGTTGTCAACAAAGCTCTTGACAAAATGAAATAGGCTTCCAGTAAGCTCCAGGGTTGTCAGTGGCGAAGAGCAAATTAATTATCCTTTATTCCTTATTGCCCAATCAAATTTATTATTCACCCAAACAAGGTCTTTTTTCAGAATTATGATTTTTTTTTTTTTTTTTTTAAAAAAAATTGGATCTAGTATTTATCACCCCAGAAAAATTTTATTTTTTATTTTTACAAAGTTGCTTTATTCAACAACTGCCATGATTTTTTCCTTTTTTAGGGGCATTACGCTCGATAAGTTTCAGGCATTTTATTATTATTATTATTATTATTATTATTATTATTATTATTATTATTATTATTATTATTATTATTACCCATTTGGACGTCAATCACAAAATTTTTCTTAACCTTTTCTGCCAGGAAGGAAAATCCTGAATTTTCAAAAGGAAAAATTCTAAATTAGGTAAATTGAGCATCCTCCACTGTTTTATACAATGCATGCTTGCTACAGAGGTAGGCGTCCTGACAGATATCTTACTTGGAATCTCTGCACAATATGTCCTTTGACAGACTAAAATTCTATAAATAGGCACCTAACTAAATAAATTTTATTCTGAATGCACGTCTTTTTCCTACTTCCTAGCCTTTTCCTACTTAAAATAAATATGCACTACCTACAGTATCTACGTATAAATAGGTACATGTATGTGTCATTCTATTTTTAAATCGTAATACCTATTTCATCATAATAAAAGTACTGAGGAAGGTAGGTACAATATTTTTTTTTTATCTCTCGTGGGACTTATTTGAGCTTTGTGTTCACTACGAAATGGACATACTACGACACAGAACACAAGAGTCTAACGTAGCAGTTGTTTTGGTACAACATACGACAAAAAAAGGCGGTGAAATCATCTTTTTTAATGGGTCAAATAAAATCTAGGTAAAAAAACCTCCAAATGTAGTCTTGCCCTCGACCAATAGAGAAGGTTAGAATAATTCCCAAGGTGAGTGCACACTACTATCAACATCGACTGGAACCCGTATGAAGTAGGTAAGATCAAAGGATTTTGGTAGAAACAGAGAGAGAGAGAGAGAGAGAGAGAGAGAGAGAGAGAGAGATACTCGTAGAAGTTTACGGGGAAGACGTGTTTCAATATCGATCAAATACAAGTAGCAGATTGTAGCAGCTTCAAGACTAATGTATGCGCCATGTGTTGCACATTGCATACATAAAACAGATTCCAGGCATTCATACAAATTATTCTCTATAACAGCTACAGACAGCTCAACTTCTTGAAGAAAGGAAGGTAGAAAGAGAGAGAGAGAGCAGAGAGAGCAGAGAGAGAAAGAGATGGTGTAGGGGAAAAGGAGGGTAAGTACTGAGAAGTAAAGAGATGGAAGGAAAGAGTGAGAGAGGGAACGAGGAGAGAGAGAGAGGGAGGGAGATACATAAACATGAGAAAGAAATTCAGAGAGTTTACATTGAAATTCCACGTTTGTGTCGAAATTTCATCAGCACTTTTCATATTACTCTTCTCTCTCCCTCTCTCTCTCTCTCTTACCCTCCCTCTTTTTTCTCTCTTTCTCTCCCTCCTTTTTCCCTTCACATTTATCTACCCACATTCTCTTTCTTTGTTCAAAAAGCTCTTTTCCTTTCATAATATTCTCTTTCTCTCCCTCTCTAGTCTCTCTCCTGCCTTCCCTCCCTTTATATTTCGCTCTCACTCACTCTTTGTCTATCTCTTTCTAATTTTCTAATAGATAATTACTCACACATTCCCGAAAGCAAAATAAATGCTTCCCTCCCCTCCTCTCTCTCTCTCTCTCTCTCTTTCTTTCTCTCTCCTTCTCTCTCGCTATTTCAGAACTTAGAACGATCTTCTCATTTAGCTTTGAAGTTTCCCTTGAAAAAAATTTCAAATGTTAATTAATATCGCAAGAACTGATTAGAGTCTCACTCCCCTCTCCTTCTCTTTCCTTTTTCTCTTTCCACTTTCTCCTCCTTTTCTTCCTTCTCCTCCTTATCTCTTTCTTTCTTCTCTTCCTTCTACTCCTCTCTAAAATATCCATTTTCCTCTTCTTTTTTTTTCTAAGATGAGTGTTCCACCGCCGTTTTTATTTCGTAGCAATGGAACAACTGCTACATTAAACGCATGTGGCCTGTGTCGTAGCATGCCTCTCATCAGATGGGCGAGAAGAGACACAATACTTCCCATTTAGGTGCTGGGTCAACACGATTTTTCAATCTTTTAGATGGCTCTTCGAATCACGTATTGAATTTTTCGTGTCACTCCTAAGATTCGAACCGCAAAACCCTCTAATCTCTAATTCGTAATAAAATTACTAATCCAATTTCTTCAACCAATACATCATATCTGAGACTGTATTCCACTAATTGGGACAGACAATTTATCAAAATTTTACTTTTGAGTTTAATTTAAACCAACCTTTGGTAAATACATTCAAAACCACACCTTCCAACTTCCAATGCTACCCAATGGAGCAGTTGCAAATGGGTGAAAATTATAATTAAATTGTGGATTCCTTTGTAAAAAGTTGGGAAAAATCCAAATCTGAGGTCAAAAATCCGAAAAAATAACTGTAAAAGATCGAAAATTCAATTTTTATTTTCCGATCTAATGAAAGAGTTCAAATATGTTTGACGTCAGACTTTACAAAGTTATTTTTTTCGTCCGTTAGGTAGCGCCACTATGCAAGCGCGCTAGCGGAGGAGCAGAAAGAACTGCGCAGAAACATATGCGCACAAACACATTAATGCGTTGCCTGCAAGGGAGCTTTGCTCGGACATTTGATGTGACGTCATCGCCTACGGGAGCGTATGCCGTGATGTCAAAGTTCACGATTTACCGGTAATTTTTTAAGTCGTAGAAGAAAAAGAAAAATTCCGTTGGTCCTCATTTTTCCTGCTCTATGACTTTGAAACATCACCCAAGTAAGCGCGACTGATATTGCATTTTTCTTCGCTGTTTTCCCCTCTTTCTTCTTTCCTCCCTTTCTCTCTCTCTCTCTCTCTCGCTTTCTCTCTATCTTTATTTATCTTTCACCCATTCCAATTCTCTTTCTTGTCTCGTCCTTCAATATCTTTTCTGTCTTTACTTTTCTCTCTCTTCCTTCCCTCCTTCTTTTTCCCTCGACCTCCTGCCTGCCTCTCTCTCTCTCTCTCTCTCCATTTATTATTCATTAGGTATGCAAATTACACGGTCGCGACCTGTTCACTCCCTCTGACAGGTGGAATTGTGAATTTTCAGCAGCAGAAACGGACCATACAAAACCTACAAAAGAAATCGATTTTTATTCCACTGATGTAAAACAAAAAAAAAAGAACTATAGATTGGAAAAAAAGAGAGACTGTGAGGAGAAAAAGTGCACATCCATATTAGTGGAGATGTTAAATTCACTCTTTCTTGCCAAATTGACATTAGTGGAGATGTAAAAATCTTAACGGTCATCATGACGTCACCAAATTTTCGAAACGAGGTGCAGTGACGACAAAGTATTTTCGAATCGAAATGCAAAGTCGTTCAAAACTAGCTGTAAATTTGTTTCCAAGGACAGGCCACAGGTACCGTGAACAAATTAAACTAATTTATCTCAAAACAAATCTAAAATAAATTTACTTTTTAGTCCGTCCTTCCTTTATTATTACAATAGTAATAAAAAGGTATAAGGGACGGACTATTGTATTCGCTTCGGTGTCTGTAGTACGTTGGGAATGGTTTTGCAAACACGTGCACTCAGAACCAGCGCAGCGGCGATAGCATGTTGCACCTGTTGTATGAGTTTATAACTGGTACATGTATGTGTCATTCTATTTTTAAATCGTAATACCTATTTCATCATAATAAAAGTACTGAGGAAGGTAGGTACAATATTTTTTTTTTATCTCTCGTGGGACTTATTTGAGCTTTGTGTTCACTACGAAATGGACATACTACGACACAGAACACAAGAGTCTAACGTAGCAGTTGTTTTGGTACAACATACGACAAAAAAAGGCGGTGAAATCATCTTTTTTAATGGGTCAAATAAAATCTAGGTAAAAAAACCTCCAAATGTAGTCTTGCCCTCGACCAATAGAGAAGGTTAGAATAATTCCCAAGGTGAGTGCACACTACTATCAACATCGACTGGAACCCGTATGAAGTAGGTAAGATCAAAGGATTTTGGTAGAAACAGAGAGAGAGAGAGAGAGAGAGAGAGAGAGAGAGAGAGAGATACTCGTAGAAGTTTACGGGGAAGACGTGTTTCAATATCGATCAAATACAAGTAGCAGATTGTAGCAGCTTCAAGACTAATGTATGCGCCATGTGTTGCACATTGCATACATAAAACAGATTCCAGGCATTCATACAAATTATTCTCTATAACAGCTACAGACAGCTCAACTTCTTGAAGAAAGGAAGGTAGAAAGAGAGAGAGAGAGCAGAGAGAGCAGAGAGAGAAAGAGATGGTGTAGGGGAAAAGGAGGGTAAGTACTGAGAAGTAAAGAGATGGAAGGAAAGAGTGAGAGAGGGAACGAGGAGAGAGAGAGAGGGAGGGAGATACATAAACATGAGAAAGAAATTCAGAGAGTTTACATTGAAATTCCACGTTTGTGTCGAAATTTCATCAGCACTTTTCATATTACTCTCTCTCTCTCTCTCTCTTCTACCCTCCCTCTTTTTTCTCTCTTTCTCTCCCTCCTTTTTCCCTTCACATTTATCTACCCACATTCTCCTTCTTTGTTCATAAAGCTCTTTTCCTTTCATAATATTCTCTTTCTCTCCCTCTCTAGTCTCTCTCCTGCCTTTCCTCCCTATTTCGCTCTCACTCACTCTTTGTCTATCTCTTTCTAATTTTCTAATAGATAATTACTCACACAGTCCCCAAAGCAAAATAAATGCTTCCCTCTCTCTCTCTTTCTCTCTCTCTTTCTTTCTCTCTCTCTCTCTCTCTCTATCTCTCTCTCTCTCTCTTTCTCTCTCCTTCGCTATTTCAGAACTTAGCACGATTTTCTCATTTAGCTTTGAAGTTTTCCTTGAAAAAAATTTCAAATGTTAATTAATATCGCAAGAACTGATTAGAGTCTCACTCCCCTCTCCTTCTCTTTCCTCCTTCTTCTCCTTTCCTTCCTTCTCCTCCTTATCTCTTTCTTTCTTCTCTTCCTTCTCTCCAACATACTCTTTCTTCTACTCCTCTACCCATTTTCGTCTTCCTTTAAAAAAAAAGAGTGTTCCACCGCCGTTTTTATTTTGTAGCAATGGAACAACTGCTACATTAGACGCATGTGGTCTGTGTCGTAGCATGCCCATCCCGTAGTATGCCACAACAAAGCTAACGAATAATAAACAAGACCCATGTCTCCAAATCGTGGAACAATGTACTTAACAAGTTAATTTATAACTAGGATGGAGAGTCACCTTTCAGTTCAAACTTTCAAACATCATCATGGAATGAAATCCTTTTCAATAGTATGCCTCTCAGATGGGCGAGAAGAGACACAATACTTTCCATTAAGGTGCTGGGTCAATACGAGAACACCAGAAAGTAACCCGTTGAAATATTTGCAATCGAAAAATGGTTACAAATTTTTGTTGATGGTGGGATTCGAACCCGGGACCTTCTGCATGGCAAGCAAGCGCGTTAACACTAGACCAACCGTGCCCCCTATGTTTATAAGGATGTATACCTAGGATTGATAAATTATATCTAACAAATTCCTGTATTTCCCTTGCCCCCAAATGAAAATCACTTTCGGTTATTCATAGTTCTAGAAAATGACTGTAACAACAAAGCACCCGGGACCTTCTGCATGGCAAGCAAGCGCGTTACCACTAGACCAACCGTGCCCCCTATCTTATCGGAAAACTTTGAACCACGTCTTTCTGACTCCTCATGAGTTCACGTGACGTAGTGTGCTTCTACCTATAGAGGCACTTGGGGTGCAATAGTCCTACATACTGGACTCCGCACACAGAAATTTTGTCAGAAAAAGACCCGCATTTCAATGTAATGTATAGGGGGACTTTCCTCTCAGCAGTATTTAAGCAGCATAAAAACAACAACTGTTATCATTATCATAATCATTCTGTTTCTAGTCCGGTCTTGGAGGGAGCTGAACACATTTCTCAACCACTCTGGCATCGATGTGGTCGTTTGTCTGAACATACTGCAACGGTCTCACAACGTTTGGGACTCTAGTAACGCGATGGAGATTGTAGCGGCCCTTGAGAAGACGGGATTGCAAGTGGATTATCAGCTGGGATACGGTAAGTACGTTGGGAATCATCACACGAGATTGACAATGAAGAAGACATATTGAACAATACATCATCTATTCTGCAAGACAATTATGATGGAGTTTCTACACATGAAACAATCGAGAATATTCAACTGAAAAATATGAATGCACTAGAATATGATACGGAAGAAGAAAACACTCGCAATATTGGAGAAATCAAAACTGAAAAGCCACCTTCTGAAGAAGACATTAATTATGATGTTCTTCTCGGTGAAACAGAAAACCGCAATAGTCCCTATGATAACTTAAACTTGGAAAATATTAAGGAATCTGAGAATGATAATCTCGAAGAAAACAATACATCATCTATTCTGCAAGACAATTATGATGGAGTTTCTACACATGAAACAATCGAGAATATTCAACTGAAAAATATGAATGTGTCTGTCACTTTTCCACCTACCGATAACTAAGTCTACCCATTAGGTACATAATATGTTAACACACTTAGGTAGGTACCTATAGGTAGATATTTGTTTCCTGAACAACATTATATATTTTTAAGGAACCTTACCATTGTGCCCTAATAAATCTAGGCAATTAAAATGCCGGTATTGAGTTCAATTTCTACCTAATTTAATTTCGTTCAAAGGATCTGCTTTCTGATTTTGAGATGATGTGGTCGTAAGATTGATATATGTACATAAGTAGGTACCTTGTAAGTCTCTAACATTATTTCTTGGTTATGGAAATCAAACCCAAGTGTAGGATATCAGTTCTGACCACCCTGTAAGGCATGAATATTTATTCTTGTTTCCAAGTCTACTTTGAATCATAATTATCATACCTCTACACTCAGCACTTTTTACTTTTACACTTCTCACACTCTTACCACCTTGCCATTCTTTGCTAATACTTTTCTTTCCTTTTACTTTTTTAAGGAGCTCATAATTTATTTAATTCCAATTTTCACCAGCAAATGATCAAGGCCGGAGCTAAGGCGTTTGGTCTGACCCCTCAGAATGCACCACACGTCTACGTCTTCAGTAGGTAGGTACTACGTAGGTACCAACAGTATGTGTTGGAAGCTATATCTATGGGTGTGGTCTAAACTTCACTCGGTTTCACAAAGACAAATTCACCTAATTTTATTTGATTCCATTCAGCTGGTATTAAAATAATTCTGTCATCTTATGTAGCATTGTAGCACTTACGTATGATATCGGCGTGCTTGAGACTCTCATGTTCCGAGAGCTGTATCTCACGATCTAGTGAACGCATTTTCTTCGCGGGGTGAACTTTATTCCAAAAAAAATAAGTTTCGTTCTCCAGAAAGGCTGAATTTTCTCCTACCCTGTCCTCCTCTCTTTGATTTCGGGACGATAAGAACCAAGTTGTTAAAGTCTATCTAACTCAAAAGCCTATCCAACTATTATGCTTATATTGCTTATCCATGGTGCGCCAAATGGGAAAGTCGTTTGAAATCACCAATGTAGCGTTAGATCATTGTATTCCATGACATTGTAACGTACGAAGACAAAAGATTTGGAGCGTGTGCTAAGGGATGTCCATCACACCTGCCTATCATGTAACCAGTGACCCAACCTGCACCAGTAAAATAGAAGCACCTACCAAAACTCTAGCACCTATACTGTGGACTAATGAGAGTAACAACATTTCAATGCCCAGCTTCTCGGAAACGGACAAAACACGGATAAAGAGGACATTGGACGGACAAAGTGGACATCCTGAGGAGAGGAAATAAAAGTAGAAATTCACGAGAATCAAAGGTGTTGTCGTGGAAAACAAAGAGAAAAGTGTGCTGGTGAATAATAGATGTGAACTCCTGTTTGATGGAAAAATAATGGACATTTTTTCGATATGAATGGTTGAAAGGTGCTCTGGTATTTACAGGATCTATTTGTTTGTCAACATGGTCGAACAAAGATGTTAAAAACCTGGAAAGCAGTGGCCATGTTGGATTTCTTTGTGGTACATAGGTACTTGAAACCAGCAGTTCAAAATGCTATTAGAGACCCATTGAAAATTTCAGGAAATCGACTTGCTTGGTAGTTTACTTTTTAGAACATGAACAGACTACGATTATACTTGAAACCAGTTGTTCAAAATGCTATTAGAGACCCATTGAAAATTTCAGGAAATCGACTTGCTTGGTAGTTTACTTTTTAGAACATGAACAGACTACGATTTTGCGTCGGCGCCGAATTGTTTAGGTATCCTATATTTTCCCAAGAACTTTCCAATATTTCACAGCTTATCTGTGATAATATGATGTAATGTATGCAAAAGAACAAAACTTTACTTTTAAAGGATTTTATTCCGAGGACATGGGTCCAGGAGCTGTCTGCTGGCATTAGTTTACAATATGAATATAAAATAAGTAATAGGATTAAAGAACGAGACAGTTCAACACTTGGAAAACTTTTGTTTTAAAATTTGTGCTAAAAACTATAGAAATTTTATAATTTGAATAAAAGTGTATAGGTACGTACTACGTAGTAAAATTATCTTACTTTCCAATTCAATTTCTTATCTAAAATTCTAAACCGTACCGTACTAGAAACATAACCATGTTAGAAGGTCCTATACATATGAATATTTATAAGAATTTCCTTGCTGTACGGATTTCCCGTCTATGCCAAGAAAAACAAGCCTTATTTACAATTCCATAGTGTCAAGATTCAACAGGGAATCCTAATATTACACCAATTTCCCTCTGGATTGCCAATCATGTATGGGGTAGTTGCTAATCACTGTCGTTCACCGAAGCCAAAATCATTTGTCTTCATTAGAATGCAACTCCTCTTTCCCTTCTTTATTATAACTCTCCCCTCCTCCGAAAAAATTCGAAATCTCTTCCTGTTGTCTTCCTATATCTTATTAGCTCCAGCTTACCCTCCTCCGAAAAAATTCGAAATCTCTTCCTGTTGTCTTCCTCTATCTTATTAGCTCCAGCTTAAAAAGTTAAATGAAGAAATATGAACTTTTCCTTGCGTTTTGGATGCAAACATGTCGGAGGAAATCTCTATTTGAAGTTGTAATCTTGAGCTCAGCAGAGGAACACGTGAGAGACAAGTCTTTGTCAAGTTGGTGAAGAATCAGGGATGATGCTAGAAGGAAAACGGGCTGAATTTTCGGTATTTAACTACACATTGTAGAGATGGAAGGGAAAAACGAGCTAAAAATGTTGAAATTAGTGGAGACGCCAAAACTCCCAATTTACAAGTGCGGATACCTACACCCAATTTGTGCGAGCTCCTAAATAAGAAGGTCTGATGTTTACGGGTATACCTAAAAAACTGATTACACCATCAGAAGTGCGGGTACCTACACCCAATTTGTGCGAGCTCCTAAATAAGAAGGTCTGATGTTTACGGGTATACCTAAAAAACTGATTACACAAAATTCAACTGATTGGCCATAAGGAGTGCGAAAATTAGCTGACATTACATTGAATTCATTGAAATGATACTCACAACCAAAAGATACATGGTGTCTACTTCGTTCATTGGATATACCTACCTACAGAACCGAGCTCGCAGAATGCAAAAAGAAAATCAGATATTAATTTATCTAAGTACCTAGGTAAAGTATGAATAACATTATTGTAGAAAACACAGACTAGGTAGGGAGAATGCTAGCTTTTCTTTAATTTAATATTGAAAATTCTTCCGATAAATAATAAAAAGGGGGAGGGGAAAAATTGATAAGGAAATCTTAAATAAATAAGTAAAAAATAAGCTGGAGAAAAAAACCAAGCTGAAAGTTAAACTTGGGTAGTTGGTAGAATTCATTAAATTGTATCGTTAAAACGGAGGAAAATCTAAAACGAGGAGTGAGAGATGAAAAAAAGAGCATAGCAAGGAAAAAAAAAAAAATAAAAATAAACTTTATTTAAAAATGTTCATACCTAGTTGTGGAACGTCACAAGTTTCCATCCAGTTCTGATCTCATGAAGTCAAATATGTACTACTGAAACGGCCCTTTGAAATCATAAAAGGATCTAATTTGCAGATTTGGCAGCCCTCCATTGGGCTGACACAGATCTTATAACATCCAAGAAACGTTTCTTCTTCAGTAAAAAATTATGACGTCAAAAATAACACAGAAAAGGCTGGTCAAAAAACCTTTGTCGGGCTTTGCTGAATAAAGGCCGAAGTCATATTCTATCTCTTCTTATTCTCTTCATGCTCTGCAGTTTTCAAAATGAGCATCTAAATTCTTTTGTGCCTAATATGAGTAATATGGAGGAATAGCACCCTAGAAACCAAAACCCAATGACTTGACATTGACAGCACCCCAGAAATGCAGAACTCTGTTGCGGATATCAACAATGAGGATACAACAAACAAGTCAACTTGAGAAAAAAAAATCAGTTACAGCTAAGATTAAAAAAATGCTGATAATGAAGGGAAAGCAGAAAGACATCCAAAGCTGAAGCTGTCGTTTGATTGATGCTAACTAGATGATATTCCATAAAAAAAAAACGTCGCTTTTCTGAACCCCAACCCTCACCCACTTGGCAGTTTTCAGCCTTTAACTTTTCTCTCTTGGGTAATTGAAAAAAAATCTTTAGTCCTTTTTGTGTGTGACCTTTGTGAGGTAAGTGTTTTAACTGGTGGTTCTGTCCAATATACCAGAGGAAAAGCTCTTGACATTTGTAGATCCCAGAAGGGTTTGAACAGTTTTAGTTCAAGTTTTCCATCGAACCGATGGGCACATCGCTCTCAACTAACTACCTATCAGTTTTATACAGAAATATATCCTTGACAGATTCCACACCGTTATTAGTTTTAGTGTTACGGAAAGGAAACACCAACCGAAAATCATCTAAGACATTCTAAGTTATATTTACAAGACCTTCCACATGGTTCAAGTCCTTTTCCAGATTTTGGAACTTTGGATTTTCAGGTAGCATGTTAGGTGTGTTAACAAGCTGTTGGAATTTAAAATATTACTTCATTCCTTCCAATTTTTTCCGTTGTACTGGTGGGAAAGCCAGGTTAGGGGAGTCATTACGTTAAAGTCTTTCATACCCTATTTGCTGTGTATGTTAGTGTCCATAGTTCACGAGATATTGTAGTCAGGATTTTTTTTTTTTTTTTTTTTTTTTTTTTTTTTTTTTTTTTTTTTTTTTTTTTTTTGTAGTTGGGAAGTTAGAACGAAGAATTATCCCCTAAATTTAAAATTTCAACTTCTATTAAGAGTTTCAGGTGTTGGAAGTTTCTACCCCTTCCCCCAAAACCCCATAGTTTTGCCGACTTGGTTGACTGTTCAATGGAATATTCGAAATGACACCTAAGGATTGAAGAAGCTGACATACCGTCTGTTGCCACATCCGTTCCATCAATGTCGCAGACTTTCCTTTGTTCCGTTTTTCTTCATTTTCCTCTCGCCTTATCTTCGTCATTTTCGGCTACCGTTCAGACATTGTACTCTCAGAAACGTTTATCACATTATAATGAGTAAAGAGAAGCATCACATCAAGTTTTGAAGGTTTCAAATAAACGCAGAACAAGTATGGTGGCCTAGGTATAGTTTCACATTCACAGGTTTATCCTAGCATGTGTAGGTGTATTTTCCTTTTGGAAACAGACGATCTTCAGGCCGTGGTTATGAACAGGGCTGAGATAGGCCATTCTGAGATGTTCTTGGCAAGTGGAAAATGATGTGGTAACTTAACACAGAGCCGGTTTTAGCGTTACCTATGTTAAGCTACGCCGAGGAAGGCCAATAAATGGATGGGTGACTTGCACACTATATTGGGAATAAAGGGAGAACGGGCTCTAGTCTTGATTTTAAATCATTACATGAAAGTAAAATTAAAAAATCAAGTCAAGAATAATAATAAACTGAATATTAAACAAATTAGGTAGGTACATAGGTATTCTTTAACCACGATCGAATAAACTACGGGCTAAAAAATTCCGGGAGGGACGGACCCAGCTTGTTATTTGTATTTATTAACGTAAGTGATTGTTAGTTATAAAATAAATAATAATAAAAACAACAACAGTGGGTAATTTTTCATGCACCTTGGTAGGAATATTTTAATTAATACCCAGATATTTAAAAATGTTAGTGGGGGTTTCATCATAAAGTTGAAAAGGTATTTTCCTAAACAACACTTTGAAAGAACCCTGTACCTCCAGTGTAGAGAGGAATTTAATGAGAGATAGGAGACTGGAATGCAGTCATGGTTGGAGGTGAGGAACTTGCTGATTGCTGATGGAAACCTGTCACGTCAATCTTCAGCATTTTATCACAGCAGCACCAGCACTGCAGCACGAAGACTTGGGTTGCAATAGTCCTACATACTGGACTCCACACACAGAAATTTTGTCAGAAAAAGACTCGCATTTCAATGTAATGTATAGGGGGGCTTTCCTCTCAGTAGTATTTAAGCAGCATAAAACAACTGTTAGGTATCATTATCATAATCATTCTGTTTCTAGTCCGGTCTTGGAGGGAGCTGAACACATTTCTCAACCACTCTGGCATCGATGTGGTCGTTATGTATTGAGGTAAAATATGAATTCTTTGAAGATCTATTTTCAAATGACTCTTTTTGATTCAAGTATCATCAAAAATCATAAGGAAATAAGCTGGCTGGTCCTCGAACGATTCCGCAATGCTCGCTTGCTTTTTATTCCTTCTGCAGAAGAAAAGGTACGGCGGGACGGACGTATTTTTGAACCAAAGATTCAACCGTTCATTTTCTTGTACTTACTTTTGTCGTGTGAGAACGCCCCTTAAACAGACACTTATTCAAGTATATATTTGGAACAAGCTTGGAAAATACCTGTCTTGTAGGTCGCTGTTTTGATTTCTTTCCGGGGCGAATTTCTTCCGAAACAGATAAAGTTTGTTTTCGGAACGACTAGCTTTCCATCATGTCTGTCCTCCCTCTCTTTGATTTCGGGCGAGAAGTCCTCCGTTGATATAGTTCGCTCAAAAACCTTTCATTTTCATTTAGATGGCTATTTCGATGATTTTTTTAATATGTTTTATTAATTGACTACACTGTATTTATGTATTACAGGAAGTGAGTTCTCAACTGTGGGCCACCCTGTATGACTATCCGTGCCTGAAGTCCTGCTCAGGACTTCAACAGTACATCAGGGACTCAGTAAGATTAGCTTGGGCTTTGGTGAATCAGGTATGTTATTGATATGTATGTACATAATATGTACCTACTCAAGATTTCAGATCACCTGATGACAGGGCTGTATCCAGGATTTTGTCGAGGGCAAGGGGTTCCGATTCTTGTTGAACATTTTGAGAATCTCCAGGATAAGTCACATCCCTCAGTGTTCTTTCATTACAAATCTTCATCAGTAAATGGTTTCTTCAAATTAAATTGATCCCAAGGGCAAGGTAAACCGAAACTCTTGACAGTAAGTCCTGAAACCGAAGAGAGGAGGACTGGATAGAGAAAGCCAGCCGTTCCGAGAATTCCGAGATGAACCTCATCAGTTTAGGATAAAATTGGCTCCGGGAATCCAACCCAAGGCCTAGCGCTTACAAGGCAGACGCGCTACCCTCCAGGCTAACAAGACTGGGTACCGGGTACCTAAGCATTTCAACTACATGTTTATTATTATTCACAATTCAGCTAGGTACCTAACTTTCCCTGAAATAAATCAATCAGTACAATATTTGAGTGGGTATCTACCTACTTTTCTTTCAATAAATCGGCACAGCGCAACTAATTATTATGAAATCGGCGTAGACATCGCTTTTTAGGGATTGATTCAGGGGTAACTAGTAGTTCTGTGAACTGTAGACCTCACTCAGACTCTTTTGACAAAATTATTTTTGAAGGGTTTATGACAGTGATATTGAATGGGAAATTATTGAATGAATGTGTTGAAAATATTTGCCAGAATTTCAACAAAATTAGACAAACCGTTTGTTTGTTACGTTCAACGAGCTATTTATTGACTTGATTTTGAGCTCATTAGACAAATCGTTCAATTAATAATCATATTGGAATAAAGAGAAAGACAAACAAATTAAATTCAAGCTGCCGAGTAAAAACACAAATAATATGAACTTTTTTCATGAGGTTTGACACAGGGAACTGTAACTGCTAAGGTCTTATCGTCCCGAAATCGAAGAGAGAAGCAAGACAGGGTAGGAGAAAGCCAGCCGTTCCGAGAACGAACATTATCCCTTCAGGATAAAATCCGCCCCGGGCGGAAATCCGCGGCCTAGCGCTTACAAGGCAGACGCACTACCAACAAAGCTAACTAGGCTGGCAATATGAACGTGGGTAATTCTTTACCTTAATTTTCTTCCCACAGGTGAATCAGAACTGGAAGAAAAGTTATCGGGATTCGAACCCACGCTCAACTCTCTCGTAGAACTTGGAGTGGCGCTACCAACAAAGCTAACTAGGCTGGCAATATGAACTTTGTGTGGGTAATTCTTTACCTTCATTTTCTTCCCACAGGTGAATCAGAACTGGAAGAAAAGTTATCGGGATTCGAACCCACGCTCAACTCTCTCGTAGAACTTGGAGTGGCTGCTCAGTCCGGGGCTGAGATGTTCCTGCTCCGACCTCAGCCCTTCCTCCCTGAACACACAACGTCCGTAAGTATCTAGCTTCAATAGTGTCTTATCCTTAAAGGAAGAATAAAGAAGAGATCGCATTGAGCTCATTTGCTGAAGCCGACAGATCGTAAACAAATTCCTCTTTGGAGTCAGTGCTGAGCACACTGACTCCACGTGAGTGACTCCACTTTCCAAGGAGTTTCCGTATCTCTGACTCCACTTTTATCTCTTTGGCTTGGCTTCAAAAATTATAATGCGCAGGTGCGGAATGCTCCATCTAGGAAAACCATGATCGAAGGTTTTATTTAACTCAAGCTCAATGAACACTGATCATCCAAACAAGTATCTTATCCAAATTCTTGAGAGTATTCGATAGTTTTCCATTATTCTGCCGAATCACCCGGGACTTCTTAGAAGATTATGTATGGTTTTAGGGGGGGAGGGGTTCTTCATAAACGCTTATTCTAGACATTGAGGGCCGAAACTTGGGTGGAATGAACGGTCTCTAAATTGATCATCCAAACAAGTATCTTATCCAAATTCTTGAGAGTATTCGATAGTTTTCCATTATTCTCCCGAATCACCCGGGATTTCTTAGAAGATTAAGTATGGTTTTAGGGGGGGAGGGGTTCTTCATAAACGCTTATTCTAGACATTGAGGGCCGAAACTTGGGTGGAATGAACGGTCTCTAAATCTACTCTTTGGTTGTTTTGCAAGGTCTTCACTGATTCGCCACAATGAGCCTACTCTATCAACTTCATCTCTTCTTTGCTTTGCTGATGCTTTGCTAAAATAAACGAGACCTTGTTTAGACTGCTGAATCTACTCTTTGGTTGTTTTGCAAGGTCTTCACTGATTGGCCACAATGAGCCTACTCTATCAACTTCATCTCTTCTTTGCTTTGCTGATGCTTTGCTAAAATAAACGAGACCTTGTTTAGACTGCTGGGGTAAAGGGAGTTTAGAGTCTCATTCGAGCAGGATAAACAAGGTATATTCTATTCTATCTCTTGGTTCGCAGGATTTCTGGATGGCAGCTCTCCACAAAGCTCTAGTGGGCAACATAGTGCTCTCCTTGAAACAATCAACGTCGCCCCAACTCAAAACGTTCGTCCATTGCACCAAACCGACTTCCACCGACAATCCGAATAACTATGAGGCGGGCTCTGTCACAATATTCGGTGCCAATTTGGATCCCAATGAACCCTCCAATGTGACGGTCAAGAGCTCTAGTTTGAGGGACGAGGAAGCCCATATATTTGTGCTCACTTATGACGAACAGACTGGGTAAGTCTATCTATCTATCTATGTTCTATTATTTTTAAGTGGTGCTCATCGCCAATTTGGATCCCAATGAACCCTCCAATGTGACGGTCAAGAGCTCTAGTTTGAGGGACGAGGCAGCCCATATATTTGTGCTCACTTATGACGAACAGACTGGGTAAGTCTATCTATCTATGTTCTATTATTTTTAATTGGTGCTCATCAACACCTGGGTTATATGCACCACAGTCTGGGGATTAAACTAAGGGCCGGTTTCTAACATCCTCTGTTGACTCGCGAGTTTGAAAACCAATGGTTCACCCAAACTCCGGAGTTGACCGAGTGTTTTACACAGTCTGGGGATTAAACTAAGTGATTTCCAAGATTTGGATTATACAAGGCGAAATCAAAGTGTAGTTACTGGCCTCAGGGAAACATTACTGGCATACAGTAACAGTCCGATCCAGGTAGCCAGGATTTCGTGGATTTGTAGCTGTGCATTTTGTACAAATGGACTAGAAAACTACTAAATGGCTAGATGCTCGAGGTATTTTGTCCAATTGGACTGGAATTTTACTGGTTACCAGTGGTGTTTACAAGAGACAAGCAGTTGTGAGGCATGCCCATCCGCCCATCCCGTAGTATACCTCTCATAAGATGGGCGAGAAGAGACATAATACTTCCCATTTAGGTGCTGGGTCAACACGAGAACACCAGAAAGTAAGCCATCACTCACTCAGGTGGACCTAATACACCTGATCAGGTTCGCTTGTCAGGTCTACCTGATACCTGATGAGCATACAAACTATCAGGTAGACCTGACAGGTACAGCTGAAAAGGTCCGAATACCTGATGAGCACACACACTAGACCTGATCAGGTGTACCTGTAAGGTCTACCTGATAGTAAGTGGCTGCCGTTAGATAGTAGATACGTTCTGTATTAGTTGCTGACTGAAGAGTGAACTTGTTTATATTTTGAGCAAGGTCGAGTCAGGTTGTTCAATTCAGCAAGCGTCTATTGTAAAAACAACTTTCTCCTGCTGTCATGCGTCAGCGAAAAATAAGAAAAGTAATCGGTCCAACAAATTTTCCTCTAATCCAGGCAGTGGTTATCACGTCGAATTTTAACCTGGTGGTCGCAGGTTCGAGGAGGTTCCTTGGCTTCAAGACCTACCTCTGGCCAGCCCTACTGGAGGGACCCAATGGTCCTTTTGTCTATATGGCAGTGGTTATTACGTCGAATTTTAAGCTGGTGGTCGCGGGTTCGAGGAGGTTCCTTGACGTTAAGATTCAAGACTTGGGAGTAGATACCTCTGCCTAGTCCTAAATATTTTATGTCGCCACAATGAATGAATCCCAAATGAAAATTAAAATATTGTTTTTGTTTCTTTTGCAGCCCGATTTCCAGAAGCATGGCACAAGCATTGGCCCCGGCGTACTTGCGAATCGCGGGTCCGTCCTCCAACAACTTGTGTCGCCACAATGAATGAATCTCAAATGATAATAGGTAATTAAAATATTGTTTTCGTTTCTTTCGCAGCCCGATTTCCAGAAGCATGGCACAAGCATTGGCCCCGGCGTACTTGCGAATCGCGGGTCCGTCCTCCAACAACTTCACTCTGGAGGGTGACCGGATTAACATCAACTCTAACGCCATCAATGGTAAGTCATCTCTGACGATCTCAATGAGTCTTAAGGTAGAAACACACTATCACCACGTCACGTCAAGTGATAGTAGTGTGGCTGTCCTGAACGAAATTACCTACAATATGATGGGAAAACTTTGAACTACATCTTTCGGACTCCTCATGACTTCACGTGACGTGATGTGATGATACCTTTATAGTCAATTTTTTCGAGTAAAACTCTTCTCTTTCGATTTTCTTTTAGGTTATTACGTCGAATTTCAAGCTGGTGGTCGCGGGTTCGAGGAGGTTCCTTGACGTTAAGATTCAAGACTTGGGAGTAGATACCTCTGCCTAGTCCTAAATATTTTCACAATATTATGGGAAAACTTTGAACTACATCTTTCGGACTCCTTTTGACTTCACGTGACGTGATGTGATGATACCTTTATAGTCAATTTTTTCGAGTAAAACTCTTCTCTTTCGATTTTCTTTTTCTTCTTCTTCTTCTCATCCTCCTTTTCTCTCCGCTAGGTACTCCTCTTTTTCCTTCTTTTCTTTGAAAATGTTTGATAGCGGGAACTGCAACAACGCAGGTCTTATCGTCCAGAAATGGAAAACAGAAGGAGGACAGGATAGGAGAAAGCCAGCCGTTCCGAGAACGAACCTTATCTGTTTAGGGGGACAGTTCGCCTCGGGTGGGAATCGTACCTGCGACCCAGCGCTCACAACGCTAAAATTCTTTATTTCCACCCGTGTACGACTTGCTAATTACTTTTTCTTCGCTTTTTCCCGTGTAAAGATGGAGTCGGCGTGTTTCGTCAGCCTCTCAATCAGCCCTAACTAAGTGATTGGGGTCAGGTTGTTCAATTCAGCAATCGTCTATTGTAAAAACAACTTTCTCCTGCTGTCATGCGTCAGCGAAAAATAAGAAAAGTAATCGGTCCAACAAATTTTCCTCTAATCCATGCCCACCACAGACATTTTTAAGAGGTCTGATTGAAGGAACTGTAACTGCTAAATTCTTATCGTCCCGAAATCGAAGAGAGAAGGAAAACAGGATAGGAGAAAGCCAGCCATTCCGAGAACGAACCTTATATCCGGTTAGTACTCGTACATCTGAAGCTGTTTGTGAGTGAAAATCATGAAAACTGATTCAGCAATCTTTGTTGAAGTTTCAGTCCCGGAATTCAATAGCCACACCTCGTATATCTGAAGCTGTTTGTGAGTGAAAATCATGAAAACTGATTCAGCAATCTTTGCTGAAGTTACCTATTTTGCTTTCAACAATCTTGGTCACTTTTTCTCGAACTGTTTGACAAGTAGTTTGACAACCACTGGATTGTTTGTTCTCAGATTGTTTATGATTTCTGCGTCCAGGTTTTATCAGGTTAAAATCGAGGGGTTAACGTCATTAGAGATTTCCGTGGTGTAAATTTTCTCCAGATTTGTTTCTTCAATTACACCATTAGTACAAGATCCTGGGTCACTTTTTCTCGAACTTTTTGACAAGTAGTTTGACTACCACTGGATTGTTTGTTCTCAGATTGTTTATGATTTCTGCGTCCAGGTTTTATCAGGTTAAAATCGAGGGGTTAACGTCATTAGAGATTTCCGTGGTGTAAATTTTCTCCAGATTTGTTTCTTCAATTACACCATTAGTACAAGATCCTGCTGCCAATAACTCAGCAAAGTTTCAAGCACTTTTTTTTATATTAAAAACTATTTTTTGAATACTTTTCCACCAATTTCTTTCTTAATAATTATTTTATACCGTTATCTGTTAGTTACACTTTTTTTTATATTAAAAACTATTTTTTGAATACTTTTCCACCAATTTCTTTCTTAATAATTATTTTATACCGTTATCTGTTAGTTGCACTTTTTTCTATATTAAAAACTATTTTTTGAATACTTTTCCACCAATTTCTTTCTTAATAATTATTTTATACCATTATCTGTTAGTTTTCAGTCTCTTTTTTTACCTACTGCGGACGTAAGCTGTGTAATAAGTGCTTTTTCCAAGACAACTAATTCATTTCTGAACTCTTTTTGTTTTGCAACGTACCTACTGCGGACGTAAGCTGTGTAATAAGTGCTTTTTCCAAGACAACTAATTCATTTCTGAACTCTTTTTGTTTTGCAACGAATCTTACCTACTGCGGACGTAAGCTGTGTAACAAGTGCTTTTTCCAAGACAACTAATTCATTTCTGAACTCTTTTTGTTTTGCAACGAATCTTGAAGTTTTCTTCAGTGACGATAGAAAACGGTTCTAAGAAGCGTGTTTTTAAAAGAAGTTTGGATCTTGCATCTTGTCGGGTTTCAGTTCCATGCAGTTCGCCAGTAAGTACCTTTCCTTTTTGAGGTTTGATAGAGGAAACTGTAACATCGGAGGTCTTTAAGTCCTATCCATATAGCTAATTTCTCTTGTTTCAGATCATTTTCCTTGGAGAAAGATGTTTCGACCGCAGTGCTCAAAGCGATGGACACATTCGATGAGACACTATTCAGCAAAAAAATGTAAAGCTAAGTACATAATAAGGGTCAACTGTGACGACGATGAGACCATACCTACCAGGAAATCTCTTAATCCATCATAAAATTTGAAATTGGAATCTCTCCGTTGCTAGGCACTGATAGAAAGAAGAGGACTCAGTAAATATCCATATATATAAGGGTCAACTGTGACGACGATGAGACCATACCTACCAGGAAATCTCTTAATCCATCATAAACTTTGAAAGTGGAATCTCTCCGTTGCTAGGCACTGATAGAAAGAAGAGGACTCAGTAAAGTAAAGTAAGAAGAGGACTAATTTCTCTTTTGTTTCAGATCATTTTCCTTGGAGAAAGATGTTTCGACCGCAGTGCTCAAAGCGATGGACACATTCGATGAGACACTATTCAGCAAAATTGGTGCGAGAAAGAAGCCAATTTGGTTGGGTAAGTCGAATAACTGACCATGAAGAGGAGAGTTCTTAAGGCAAAACGTTCTTATAAATCCAACCGTTAGGGGTTAAGGCCTTTACACACTCCCAGAATAAATTGTTAAAACTATAAAATGCACGAGACCTTGTTTAGACTGCTGGGGTAAAGGGACTTTTTAGTCTCATTCGAGCAGGATAAACAAGGGATATTTTATTCTACTAGACACTTCAAGACCAGATTGAGCCCAACATTGAATGGGAAATTATTGAATGAATGTGTTGAAAATATTTGCCAAAATTTCAACAAAATTAGACAAACAGTTTGTTTGTTACGTTCAACGAGCTATTTAATGACTTGATTTTGAGCTCATTAGACAAATCGTTCAATAAAAATAATCATATTGGAATAAAGAGAAATTAGACAAACAAATTAAATTCAAGCTGCCGAGTAAAAACGCAAATAATATGAACTTTTTTTTTCATGAGGTTTGACACAGGGAACTGTAACTGCTAAGGTCTTATCGTCCCGAAATCGAAGAGAGAAGCAAGACAGGGTAGGAGGGGACAATAGATGGAGCCAGGTCACGTGAGCGATAAAGGACACTGTGGATGGATATCATCAAGGAATGGTTGAGCATCACATCACTTGGGGCGTTGAACCATCTAGCTGCCAACAGAGACCTCTTCAGAACGGTAGTTTTAATCTAGCGATCATCGACTATGATGTCGCCACAATGAATGAATCCCAAATGATAATTAAAATATTGTTTCCGTTTCTTTTGCAGCCCGATTTCCAGAAGCATGGCACAAGCATTGGCCCCGGCGTACTTGCGAATCGCGGGTCCGTCCTCCAACAACTTTAACGAGCTATTTAATGACTTGATTTTGAGCTCATTAGACAAATCGTTCAATAAATAATCATATTGGAATAAAGAGAAAGACAAACAAATTAAATTCAAGCTGCCGAGTAAAAACGCAAATAATATGAACTTTTTTTCATGAGGTTTGACACAGGGAACTGTAACTGCTAAGGTCTTATCGTCCCGAAATCGAAGAGAGAAGCAAGACAGGGTAGGAGCGGTAAGTCATCTATGTCACTTTTATTAGTCTTAGGTAGAAACACACTCATCACGTCATGTCACGTCATGGGGAGTCAGAAAGATCCAGGACATCTAGGTAGTTCGAAGTTTTCCCATAACATTGTAGGTAATTTCGTTCAGGACAGCCACACTACTAAACTATCATGATACGTCACGTGATAGTAGTGTGGCAGTCCTAACAAAATTACCTACAATATTATGATGGGAAAACTTTGAACTACATCTTTCTGACTCCACATAACTTCACGTGACGTGTTATAGTCATTTCTTCGAGAAAAACTCATCTCTTTCCATTTTCTTTCTTCTTCTTCTTCTTCTTCTTCTTCTTCTTCTTCTTCTTCTCCCTCTGCTAGGTACTCCTCTTTTTCCTTCTTTTCTTTGAAAATGTTTGATAGCGGGAACTGCAACAACGGAGGTCTTATCGTCCAGAAATCGAAAACAGAAGGAGGACAGGATAGGAGAAAACCAGCCGTTCCGAGAACGAACCTTATCTGTTTAGGATACAGTTCGCCTCGGGTAGGAATCGTACCTGCGACCCAGCGCTCACAACGCTAAAATTCTTTATTTCCACCCGTGTATGACTTGCTAATTACCTAGCTAGTTATGTACTTATGTACTTTTTAAGAGTAAATATGTATTTAAAACAATCAACCCAATATATAAAACATCTCATCTAAGGACGAGCCCATTGGCAGTGTTCCCATAGCCGCTGCAGAATTTTAATGTAAGTACTTACACTCTCCCCGCTAGGTACTCCTCTTTTTGCTTTTCTTTCAAAATGTTTGACAGCGGGAACTGCAACAGCAGAGGTCTTATCGTCCAGAAATCGAAAACAGAAGGAGGACAGGATAGGAGAAAGCCAGCCGTTCCGAGAACGAACCTTATCTGTTTAGGATACAGTTCGCCTCGGGTGGGAATCGTACCTGCGACCCAGCGCTCACAACGCTAAAACTCTTTAGTGAATTTCCACCCGTGTATAACTTGCTAATTACCTGGCTAGTTATGTACTTATGTACTCTTTAAGAGTAAATATGTATTTAAAACAATCAACTCAATACTTATATATAAAACATCTCATGTAAGGGCGAGCCCATTGGCAGTGTTCCCAAAGCCGCTGCAGAATTCTAATGTACTTTCATTATAAACCCGATCCTTGGTATGTTATCGATCCGATTAATCGGTATCAGACGTCCAAGGCGTAGGAGTTATGGGAAATGCGAGACCATCTAAGGACGAGCCCGTTGGCAGTGTTCCCATAGCCGCTGCAGAATTTTAATGTACTTACATTATAATCGACCCGTCCCATGATGGAACGATTATGGATTGATTGATTACATTATAAACCCGATCCTTGGTATGTTATCGATCCGATTAATCGGTATCAGACGTCCAAGGCGTAGGAGTTATGGGAAGTACTTACATTATAAACCCGATCCTTGGTATGTTATCGATCCGATTAATCGGTATCAGACGTCCAAGGCGTAGGAGTTATGGGAAATGCGAGACCCAAGACGGTAATTTGGTAGCGTCAAGAACACAGGGTCTAAGTACCTATATGATTAGGTAGGCTCAAGTATTTGTTGCTTAGAAACAGGACTCCAGTCCTCAGATTTCATCTGATACAATAGGTACCTACTACCTACATGGCAATATAGAAAGGTTCACTATTGCGGAGTACCTATTAAGGTAGAAACACACTACCATCAAGTCACATGAGCTCACAACTCACAATATTGAAAAAAAAAAAAAAAAAGATGAGTTTTCATGATAACTTAAACTTGGAAAATATTAAGGAATCTGAGAATGATAATCTCGAAGAAGAATCATCACACGAGATTGACAATGAAGAAGACATATTGAACAATACATCATCTATTCTGCAAGATGGAGTTTCTACACATGAAACAATCGAGAATATTCAACTGAAAAATATGAATGAAATGGACCATAAAGAGATTTTGTCTGACCCAGAAGATGATCTAGTTATAAAAAATGACCCAGTAAATCAAGAAGACATTTCAGAGCTAGATCAAAGTTTCAATTTAGACAGAAATGAATCATTAGACGATTCACAAAATAAAACAGGAAAAGAAGACAGTTCAAAGTCACCAATGTACAATTTAAGCAGAAATGAAAATGATACTGGAAATCCATGTGTAGCTGAGAATTCCAAGAAACAAGCAGAAAAATATACTAATGAAAGTACATTGAAAGAAGACCAAACTCTCAAATCAAACTTTGAAAACAGTACTAAAGTAAAAGAGGGAGATGATCTCAAAGAAGGAAACAAAGTAATTTCTGAAGAAGAAGCGAGAGAATATGAAAAAGGAATAACAAAATCACAGAGAACAACTACTGATGAGGATGACAAAACCGAAAATAAGGTCTTTAAAACCAACATAATGAAAATTGAAAAGAGTAAAAGAAGCAAAAGACAAGTTCACAAAGATGGTTTCGAAACAACTTTCAAAGAAAATGAGAAGGAGGAGAAACAAAATGATAAAAAACACAAAGATACAAAAAAGGAACAACAACATGTCAAAAGGTTATCACCAAGGTTTTGGCTTCAAAATGTTTACGAGTGGATGCCCTTGCACTCAATCTTTGCTATTAGCAAGGGAAATTTCAGGCTGATATCCTCCTTGTTTGAAATCCCCCAGTCAGACTAAGCAGGTCTCCTACCTGCGTAAAGTCCCCCAGGCAGACTCTTTTGTAGCTCACAGCCCACAGAAAACCCACGGCCAGATAGTTGTTCGTACTAACCAATAGAACAATTCCCATTGCAGAAAATCAAGAGTACCTCATGGAACTCTCCAGTGAGGAGTTGTCACACAACATCATTCGACTCCGCTCTATCCTGGACACATTCTCTAACACCAAATTATCCCGGATTGTCGGTCCAGACTTTACCCAGTTCGATTTGAGCTCGACAGATCAGTTGGCGTTTGTGAAGAACTTCATTAAGTCGACCAACTTTGCGATCGACGCCATCACAGTTCATCCGTAAGTGTTTCACTGCCGTTCTTATTTCGTAGCAATGAAATAACTGCTACATTATAAGCATGTGGTCTGTGTCGTAGCATGCCCATCCCGTAGTATGCCTGACGTGTTTCCCTGTTCTGGCTAGGGGCGTTAAACAGAGAGTAGACTAGTGTCTGGCTGTGGGACTATAAACAGAGAGGAGAACATCTAACCTTAACCTAGCTAGCTGGCAGTGTTCAAAGGGTTCTCTCTGTTTTTAAAGAGCAAGCACAAGTCCTCACGAAAAAAAAAAAAAAATCCTATAGACCCGAAATGGAAGAGAAGGACAGGGTAAAAGAAAGCCGTTCCGTGAACGAACCTTATCCGTTTAGGACAAAGTTCGCCCTGGGCGGGAAACGTAGCCCAAAGCTTACAAGGCAGGATTTCTTTCGAATGAATTTCGACCCGTGTGCGTCATGCATAGCTAGATATACATATGGACATAATATTTCGACCCGTGTGCGACATGCATAGCTAGATAGACATATTGACATAATTATAGGTTGGGTGGAAGAGCTCCTCCAGGAGAACAATGCATGCCACTTAAAAGAAAGCTGTAAAAAAAATGAGAAATGTGTTCAGCTCCCTCCAAGACCGGACTAGAAACAGAATGATTATGATAATGATAACAGTTGTTGTTTTTATGCTGCTTAAATACTGCTGAGAGGAAAGTCCCCCTATACATTACATTGAAATGCGGGTCTTTTTCTGACAAAATTTCTGTGTGCGGAGTCCAGTATGTAGGACTATTGCACCCCAAGTGCCTCTATAGGTAGAAGCACACTACGTCACGTGAACTCATGAGGAGTCAGAAAGACGTGGTTCAAAGTTTTCCGATAAGATAGGGGGCACGGTTGGTCTAGTGGTAACGCGCTTGCTTGCCATGCAGAAGGTCCCGGGTTCGACAAAAATTTGTACTCACTTTTCGATTGCAAATATTTCAACGGGTTACTTTCTGGTGTTCTCGTGTTGACCCAGCACCTAAATGGGAAGTATTATGTCTCTTCTCGCCCATCTTATGAGAGGCATACTACGGGATGGGCATGCTACGACACAGACCACATGCGTCTAATGTAGCAGTTGTTCCATTGCTACAAAATAAAAACGGCGGTGGAACACTCTTCTTTTTTTTTTTTTTTTTTTTCAATATTGTGAGTTGTGAGCTCATGTGACTTGATGGTAGTGTGTTTCTATCTTAATAGGTACTTCTCAATAGTGAACCTTTGTATATTGCCATCAGGAAAGACCTCGTCAATTATGTTACCATGTAGGTAGTAGGTACCTATTGTATCAGATGAAATCTGAGGACTGGAGTCCTGTTTCTAAGCAACAAATACTTGAGCCTACCTAATCATATAGGTACTTAGACCCTGTGTTCTTGACGCTACCAAATTACCGTCTTGGGTCTCGCATTTCCCGTTTAAGTCCCGAAACCGAAAAGAGGAGGACTGGATAGAGAAAGCCAGCCGTTCCGAGATGAACCTCATCAGTTTAGGATAAAATTCGCTCCGGGAATCCAACCCGCAACCTAGCGCTTACAAGGCAGACGCGCTACCCTCCAAGCTAACAAGACTGGGTACCGGGTACCTAAGCATTTCAACTACATTTATTATTATTCACAATTCTGCTAGGTACCTAACTTTCCCTGAAATAAATCAATCAGTACAATGTTTGAGTAGGTATCTATCTCTATTGTTTTGTACAAAGCTTATCTTAAGGCTAAATATTGAGAAATCACATTGATTTTAGGTAGCTACCTACTTTTCTTTCAATAAATCGGTACAGCGTAACAAATCATTATGAAATCGGCGTAGACATCGCTTTTTAGGGATTGATTCAGCGGCAACTAGTAGTTCTGTGAACTGTAGACCTCACTCAGACTCTTTTGACAAAATTATTTTTGAAGGGTTTATGACTGTGAGTCACCTATTGGACTCTGAAACGTTCAGACCAAAAACGGGCAACGCTCAATTCTGGGACCCCAACTTGCGATGTACTTTGATGCAACCTGAACCTGTACCAAATTTCATCAAAATCGGACCAGGCAATCGCGAGTTATAGTGGAACAAACAAACATCCGTGGCACAAGCTCCGGCTTTTACGGATGGGTATACCATTTGTTGCCTATTTATTTAACTGAGAGAATTGTACTGAAAAACTAATAAATGGAAACTTATAAAATAAAAAAATAAATAAAACGTAGACCATCACTTCGCTCGGTCAAACTAATCTTCCCCTTTTCCCCTAGGATAATGTCGACAATGTGGCGAGATAAAGGCGGAGGTCCCATTCCGGCATGGTCCCTATGGTTGGCGCCCTTCCTGTTAGTAGTCATCCTAAGTCCGGTTCAGTCAGAAGTGACCATTTCGCTCAACACGAGGAAAGTCATCGGTGTGGTGGATGAACTTGGAGTGGCTGCTCAGTCCGGGGCTGAGATGTTCCTGCTCCGACCTCAGCCCTTCCTCCCTGAACACACAACGTCCGTAAGTAGCTTCAATAGTGTCTTATCCTTAAAGGAAGAATAAAGAAGAGATCGCATTGAGCTCATTTGCTGAAGCCCACAGATCGTAAACAAATTCCTCTTTGGAGTCAGTGCTGAGCCCACTGACTCACGGTGGGTCCAGTGGTAACGCGCTTGCTTGCCATGCAGAAGGTCCCGGGTTCGAATCCCACCATCGACAAAAATTTGTACTCGTTTTCCTGTTAGTAGTCATCCTAAGTCCGGTTCAGTCAGAAGTGACCATTTCGCTCAACACGAGGAAAGTCATCGGTGTGGTGGATGAACGATTTCTGAGCTTCACCGTGGATCCGGAAGAATTGATCAGGAGAAATTATGGGTAAGTAAAAGGAATTTCTATCGTCCTATGGTCATTCTCATTGTACGCATTCACCAAGTTCTTTTTGTAGTCTATGTTAGGAAACAGCGAAACATTTCGAATACCAATAAAAAAAAAAAAATCAAATTCACCGAGTAGGAGGTATATGTAAAACACCTGAATTCCTGAAGAAGGAAGAAGGGACAATAGATGGAGCCAGGTCACGTGAGCGATAAAGGACACTGTGGATGGATATCATCAAGGAATGGCTGAGCATCACATCACTTGAGGCGTTGAACCATCTAGCTGCCAACAGAGACCTCTTCAGAACGGTAGTTTTAATCTAGCGATCATCGACTGTGATGTCGCCACGAGATTAGCTTGGGCTTTGGTGAATCAGGTATGTTATTGATATGTATGTACTTGTACCTACTCAAGATTTCAGATCACCTGATGACAGGGCTGTATCCAGGATTTTGTCGAGGGCAAGGGCTTTCGATTCTTGTTGAACATTTTGAGAATCTCCAGGATAAGTCACATCCCTGTGTTCTTTCATTACAAATCTTCATCAGTAAATGGTTTCTTCAAATTAAATTGATCCCAAGGGCAAGGTAAACCGAAACTCTTGACAGTGTGCCGGTACCTACTCCCGAGTACCGGAGTGTGCCTGAAGATATGTGATGTGTTCCAATCCACTCGACCCCACCAGTAAAAGATTTACCGTACCCCTTTCGGGGATTTTTCAGATCTGACTGGGATAAAAATGAATTTAGGGATTTTAAGGGATTTTTAACAATTTTAAGGGATAATAATTTTTATTCATCTAATAAAAATAGTCAATATTTAAGGGTATTTGAGAGAAATTTCGAGTGTATGGCCGCCATACACGCCCTACATGGACGCTACGCCACTGGTCTGATCCCCTGAATAAACAAATTTGGTGGCGTATTGGGCAAAAAGCCTGATAATAGGGTAAGAGTACCATTTATTCGCCCACCTAAAAAACGTACCATTTATTGGCCCACCTGTACCATACGCCACATAAGTAAAAGATTCACCGTCAATACAATTTGAGAAGAAGCTCCCTTAGCTTCATCATATTTCTGGTGAAGCTAAGCGTCTACTTCTAAACTTTCTTCAGTTCACGTTGAAGTATTCGTAAACCTCCGAGCATACGAGGAGGTACTCATGGCCGGATCCAGAAAATGAGTTTAAACTCCGTTAAAGTTAAACTTTTGGGCCATTTCGGAAACCATCATTTCTTCACGTTTCTCATCTTGTCTTTTTTACTTTCACATTTCAGTCGCCGCCGTTCGTGCTCGAATACGAGCAGCGCACCTTCAAACGAGACAACCACGTCCGCTTTCACTCATCCAAGCTAGATAATGACGTCATCAAGACCTACCTGTGGCCAGCCCTACTGGAGGGACCTAATGGGCCTTGTGTCTATAAGGCAGTGGTTATCACGTAGACTTTTAACCTGGTGGTCGCAGGTTCGAGGAGGTTCCTTGGCTTCAAGACCTACCTGTGGCCAGCCCTACTGGAGGGACCCAATGGTCCTTGTGTCTATAAGGCAGTGGTTATCACGTAGACTTTTAACCTGGTGGTCGCAGGTTCGAGGAGGTTCCTTGGCTTCAAGACCTACCTGTGGCCAGCCCTACTGGAGGGACCTAATGGGCCTTGTGTCTATAAGGCAGTGGTTATCACGTAGACTTTTAACCTGGTGGTCGCAGGTTCGAGGAGGTTCCTTGGCTTCAAGACCTACCTGTGGCCAGCCCTACTGGAGGGACCCAATGGGCCTTGTGTCTATAAGGCAGTGGTTATCACGTAGACTTTTAACCTGGTGGTCGCAGGTTCGAGGAGGTTCCTTGGCTTCAAGACCTACCTGTGGCCAGCCCTACTGGAGGGACCTAATGGGCCTTGTGTCTATAAGGCAGTGGTTATCACGTAGACTTTTAACCTGGTGGTCGCAGGTTCGAGGAGGTTCCTTGGCTTCAAGACCTACCTGTGGCCAGCCCTACTGGAGGGACCCAATGGTCCTTGTGTCTATATGGCAGTGGTTATTACGTCGAATTTTAAGCTGGTGGTCGCGGGTTCGAGGAGGTTCCTTGACGTTAAGGTTCAAGACTTGGGAGTAGATACCTCTGCCTAGTCCTAAATATTTTAAGCTGAAAATGTCATACATTATGACGTAAACAAATTATAGAAATCAGCTATAGGTATGTCTGACATCACTAGGTACCATGGATCCCCCAAGCCTCGTTATTTTATTCAAAGAAAATGTTGTACCTACCTATTTTATTAAATTTGTAAAAATCTTGCCTTTTAAAATTTGTAAAAAAAAAAAAAAAAAAAAAAAAAAAAAAAAAAAAAACAGAATAGCGTTAACATGAAATTATATACAAAATCAAAGGGTGGAAAGAAAGGGGGGAAAACAAGGGGAAATGGAAAAAAAAATAGGCATAGATGTAAAAGGATGTGTCTTGAAGTAATTCGAAAGTGGTACCAGCTCATCTTTCAACCCTTGAGGTAAAAACACACTACCATCACGTCACGTCACGTGAGATCAAGTGACGTGATAATAGTGCGGCTGTCCTGAAGGAGATTACCTACAGTATTATGGGAAAGCTTTGAATTACATCTTTCTGACTGAACATCATGAGTTCACGTGACGTGATAGTAGTGTGTTTCAACCCTCAATCTCTACTTACTCTACGCCACTGAAACTCCCCTCAACAATTTTCCTACGGGTCGCCTCTCTATTTCTCCGTGTACGCTCCTCTGGGAATCAATTTTATGACTTTCTATATCCATCCTGTATATATCCTATATTTCACTACCACCAAGTGTATATAGCCAACGTAGTTCATCAAGAAAATATAAGATTTTATATGTACAGGGTGACGCTCTAGTAGTTCCCATTGACTTGCTCCTTTCTGCCACAGTCTGGGGATTAAACTAAGTGATTTCCAAGATTTGGATTATACAAGGCGAAATCAAAGTGCAGTTCCTGGCCTCAGGGAAACATTACTGGCATACAGTAACATTTCCAAGATTTGGATTATACAAGGCGAAATCAAAGTGCAGTTCCTGGCCTCAGGGAAACATTACTGGCATACAGTAACAGTCCGGTCCAGGTAGCCAGGATTTCGTGGATTTGTAGCTGTGCATTTTGTACAAATGGACTAGAAAACTACTAGATGGCTAGATGCTCGAGGTATTTTGTCCAATTGGACTGGAATTTTACTGGTTACCAGTGGTGTTTACAAGAGACAAGCAGTTGTGAGGGTTGACTCCAAAAGGAAAGAAACAGATGTATTGTAAAGTCTAAGCATAACTTGAAGCGTCAAAGTCCAATAAGACGCTTCTTGGACACGAAAAGTCCAAGAAGCGTCAAAGTCCTGCCAATAAAAAGTGAAGTAGGTATCAATCAATTATTATTTTATAAGACGTATGACCTGACTATCTTTTTTCTTTCAGGAAATCATACTTGAATGACAAAGAACTGTCCATTGCTTCGAACGGCGAACTACCAATCATAACACCTATTGAAAAGGAACTGATTGCCAGTTCTCTTGGAAAGGGATCGGTCGACAACACCATTACGATACCGAAGAGAAGTATCTTTTTCATTGTACTACCAGAAAACAGAGCAAGATCCTGTATATCTAAATATCGACCAAGTAGTATCACCCAAACCTTATTGAACGGAAACAGCAACGTGAAACTTACAAATAAGAATTTCGTTAGTAAATTAGTTGATTTCAAAAAGACAGACAGACTGAAAGACCATTTTATGGACACTCCCGAAGAAGACTTTGACTGGACACTGCCCAAATATAACCCTCTGGTTAAAGACACAACTACTGAAGGAGATGTGAAAACAAAATACGTTACATTTAGTGACAACAACTGGTTATCGAAATTCCCCGAAAAAGTACATAAAAATACATTGTTTGATGACGAATTTCCCAAAAATAGTGTTTTAAATTTTAATAAGTATAACCGGTATAGAAGACATAAATACTCGGGACTCTATGACGATGACAGTTTGAATGACCAAGAAGTTCCAAGTGATGAGAAAAGTTTCAGAGAATCGGAAAAAGAAAATCTCGACACATACATAAAAGGAGATCACATCAAGGATAGTGAACATGGAGTTCATGATGAATTTGAGAACAAGTTCAATATGAGAGACGAAAAACCTGATGAAATTATTCAATCCATGGATATTCCATACGAAAGTATTCAAACCGATGACATAAAGTCCACTGAAACATTTGAGGATAATCCATTTAGTAATGACGAAATTCGTTCAGCTGATGAGGAAGAAAATTTGAACAAGGATGGATATTTTGGAAATGTTGATGATGATATCATAGACGAATTGCATAATGAAAACTCACATCATGGTGAAAAAATTGAAAATATAGACGAGCAAGATTATCAAAATTCGGACCTCAATCATAAATCTCATGAAGACAATATTGATCTAGATATTTTAAAAGGAAATATAAAGCGAGCTACAACTAAAGAAAAAGATTCAAGTTCAGAACGTATAAAATTTTCGGCACTAGAATAAAATTGCATAATGAAAACTCACATGATGGTGAAAAAATTGAAAATATAGACGAGCCAGATTATCAAAATTCGGACCTCAATCATAAATCTCATGAAGACAATATTGATTTAGATATTTTAAAAGGAAATATAAAGCGAGCTACAACTAAAGAAAAAGATTCAAGTTCAGAACGTATAAAATTTTCGGCACTAGAATACGAGAGGTAATTAGAAGGGAGAAGGCATTAGATAGGAGGACATGAAGGATTGGAGGAGTAGGATAAAGAAGGACAACGCCGACCCCAAATAAAATTGGGAATCTTCTTCTTTTTCTTCGCTTTTTCCCGTGTAAAGATGGAGTCGGCGTGTTTCGTCAGCCTCTCAATCAGCCCTAACTAAGTGATTGGTTTAGGCTGACATTTAGTTTTGGCTTCAAAATGTTTACGAGTGGATGCCCTTGCACTCAACCTTTGCTATTAGCAAGGGAAATTTCAGGCTGGTATCCTCCTTGTTTGAAATCCCCCAGTCAGACTAAGCAGGTCTCCTACCTGCGTAAAGTCCCCCAGGCAGACTCTTTTGTAGCTCACATGGAGTTTCTACACATGAAACAATCGAGAATATTCAACTGAAAAATATGAATGAAATGGACCATAAAGAGATTTTGTCTGACCCAGAAGATGATCTAGTTATAAAAAATGACCCAGTAAATCAAGAAGACATTTCAGAGCTAGATCAAAGTTTCAATTTAGACAGAAATGAATCATTAGACGATTCACAAAATAAAACAGGAAAAGAAGACAGTTCAAAGTCACCAATGTACAATTTAAGCAGAAATGAAAATGATACTGGAAATCCATGTGTAGCTGAGAATTCCAAGAAACAAGCAGAAAAATATACTAATGAAAGTACATTGAAAGAAGACCAAACTCTCAAATCAAAATTTGAAAACAGTACTGAAGTAAAAGAGGGAGATGATCTCAAAGAAGGAAATAAAGTAATTTCTGAAGAAGAAGCGAGAGAATATGAAAAAGGAATAACAAAATCACAGAGAACACCTACTGATGAGGATGACAAAACCGAAAATAAGGTCTTCAAAACCAACATAATGAAAATTGAAAAGAGTAAAAGAAGCAAAAGACAAGTTCACAAAGATGGTTTCGAAACAACTTTGAAAGAAAATGAGAAGGAGGAGAAACAAAATGATAAAAAACACAAAGATACAAAAAAGGAACAACAACATGTCAAAAGGTTATCACCAACAGATGAAAATGAAAAACTCATATTTGTGCCCCAAATAACAGTGTTTGATTCAAACTTCCATAAAATTGGTGTGCTGGATAGTGAAAACAAAAAAGAGAAATATCCTAGAGAAAACCAAACAACGAATAATATGGATATCACTACCCCTCACACACTTGAATACGATGGGACGGAAAAATCCAACCTTGAAATAAAATCAACAGACACAATTTCTAATAACGAAGAAACAGCAGGCTTAGATATTTCGAGAAAAGATTATAAAAATAAGGCACGGATAGAGCATTCAGAAATATCTGATGGGACATCCATACTCCCAGAAAAGCCACCTGATCACGCTCACCCACCAATAATTGATTCAGATAAAGAAAAAGAAGAAAATGACCTTTACAAGAGTGATGACTTTACAAGTGACGATAGTGAAAACAAAAAAGAGAAATATCCTAGAGAAAACCAAACAACGAAAAATATGGATATCACTACCCCTCACACACTTGAAAACGATGGGACAGAAAAATCCAACCTTGAAATAAAATCAACAGACACGATTTCTAATAACGAAGAAACAGCAGGCTTTGATATTTCGAGAAAAAATTATAAAAATAAGGCACGGATAGAGCATTCAGAAATATCTGATGGGACATCCATACTCCCAGAAAAGGCACCTGATCACGCTCACCCACCAATAATTGATTCAGATAAAGAAAAAGAAGAAAATGACCTTTACAAGAGTGATGACTTTACAAGTGAAGAAGAGCGTGCAGTTATAACTCGAGTTACAGAAAATCGGAAACGATCACCAAACTTCAATCATTATTTCGAACTGTCTGAACCATTTTCAATGCTTTCAATGAAAGGAACAAAGTCCCTGGTCGATTATCCATCGTATAAAAACATTATTCATCACGCTATGTCATATTCTCCAGCTAAATTAAATGATAAAGATTTAGCACATGTGGCCAAACCAGGTATTACAAGTTTACTTCCAAAACATAAATCGTATAGTGGAAACAAGAACAATTTAGATGGTGGGAGTTCAAAATTAGGTACAGCCCAGGAAACTAAAACACCTAAACCTTATACCGTAAATTTGAAGGATACGAAAACTAATTACCAATTGAACAATAACTTCACACATGACACTGCTTTGAATCACAGTCTGATAGTTGATGTCAAAAAGGAAGCCAATAAAGTTCCAAACAATGAGCAAAACAAACCCGTAATAATTGATGAAAAAACTTTTACGACAAGACACAATCACACACTAACAAATAATTCCAGTATCACAATAATCGGACAAGAAGATGAAATTATTGCAAAGAATAAAACTTCAAACATAGGGACGATTGCGGAACCAAATGTTTCAAATATTAAAGGGAATACAACAGAAGATATTGTTTCAACTGAAAATGGGAACAGAACTCCAGTGACACAAAAGGGTAAAGATTTAAAATTTGATGGCGATGTTGTTTATAAAGTGAAAAATAATGTCAAGCGAGATCACGGCTCTTTGAAAAATGATTATGAAAGTGTAATAAGTAAAATACTAAATGAAAACAAAGAGCAAGAAATAATGAATTACCAAACTAATGAGAAAGATTTTGAAAAGGATCCTGAAATTCTGGAACCGATTAAAGAAGACGATGTAAATGATCTAATCGACACCAACCCCATGGCAAACAATTTTCGGATAGACACCTCAGAAGATGATTCATTAGAACCTACCACAATGCGAATAAATGACAGATATAATTTAAAGAAAATAAATCACTTGGAAAATAACATTCCCACTATCAATGACGTATCTACACCGTCTTCAGATATTTGGAATACAAACATGGAAGAAGAACAAACTGATGTGGACAGTCAATATAGTAAAGAGGAAGAATTTGTCGAAACTGTACCAAAGAAAAATGATGTCTATAGAACTAAAATTGTTATAGACAATAATGAAGACGAAAAAGATTTTGAAACTAATTTGGATGAAGACATCTACTATATGAAAGGAATAAATGGTATGAAAAATAAAGTCGACAAAGGGTCGAAATTGTTTTCAAGTACGTTGAAGGTTCAAAGAAAACCAAATAACAACTATCAAGATCAAGAAGAACTTGAATCGGAAGGAGAAGATTACTTAGAAGAAGATGAAAGTGCTATAGCTGAGAAACTAAATAGCATAAAGAACAGGAACTCTAAATCTAAATCAAATAAATTGAAAACAGACGAAAAAGGAGACAATGTAGAAGACGAGCAAGATGAAGAAAGTGAAAATTCTGAAAATGAAGAAGGTTCGACGTTCTTCAAAACACTTTTAAAATTTAAAAATGTAAACATATCTAACAATATGGATAATAACACTGTATATTCTGAGAAACCTAACAATACAGAAGGTAACAATCGTAATAATAGCCAAAATATTGACGTAGTAGACAATTCATCAACTAATTCTGGTAGTATTAGCAGTGACTCAAAAGATAGAGGAGTTGTTAGTTCTTCTGATAGCCAAGCCAAAGCGAATATTGATTTCAACAAAGACAATAATATACGAAATGAAATGGTAGAAAATTATCAAAATACTAGTGGTGGAGAAAAACTCAATATGATTGATGGTAAAAAACCAGATCAAGATACAAATCAAAAAACACATTATCCAACTCAAGAAAAAGTACAACAAAAAAGAAATATCCGAAATATCAACAACGAAAACTATAACCTAGGTACAGGCACAAATAGTAAATATTACAAGTTAAATCAAAACAAAGAGTATGTTCAGCTGTTTCCTTACATTTACAACAGTACACATAATCAGCTCTTAGATTTTAATAGCAATCAACAGAATGAGCATCTTCTTATTCCAAAACTAGAAACTGTAAATAATAACCAAGAAACAATTGCCCCACAGATGAACCAAGAAATCATCGTCCCACAAATGACCATTAATTCACCAAAAAATATCGAAAAAGAAGAATCCATCCAAACCGAAAAACACACAATTGATCCAATATTTGCCCAAGTCAAATCAGTACAAGATGAAATAAATATTAATACTAATAAAGATGTCCTGAGAATAAATATGAATGATAAAATAAATGATAGTAATTCTCTTGATAAAACTATTGAAACAAGTTTGAATGAAAATCATAAAGAGGTAAAAAGCAGTGTTAGCCAGGAAGAGAAAAGTACTCAAAGTAAAAGACTAGAAAGTGTAACGAGAAATAACGTGAATGCTACAACGAACGAGAATATGTTCAATTTGAAGCAAACAGATAAAAGGAATATGTCTCCAACAAAAGAAAACATTAATGTCCCTCAAAGATTATTCAAACTAAATCATAACAAATCAAAACCGATTCACCATGTTCGTATTCCTAAAATAAGAACATTTAAAATCATAGAAAACAAAAGTATACAGCCAAAACTTCCAATATCTGAAAAAATTTACTTTGGAAATAATCTACTAAAGAAAGTTCAACATCATGATATTCCAAGAAAAAAGTATACAATTTACCTAAAAAACGTAAATCGCTTTAAGAGAGCAAAGAGGGCTGTTAATGATAATGTCACGCAACAAGGACAGACTGAAGAAACTTCTCATAATACATTTGAGCCATCAAATCTATTAAATGTTAATGAATATGCAAAAAATATGTACTCAACTGTAAATGAAACTTCGAAGTCCAATACATCAGAGAATGTTCACAAAATAGCAGACAAGAAAATCCCAACTTACAGTGAAAGTGATATATTAAATATGATTCCTAAAAATGAATATGAAAAAATCATATTTGACGAATTAACCAACAAAATAGCAGATAAGAAAATCCCAACTTACAGTGAAAGTGATATATTAAATATGATTCCTAAAAATGAATATGAAAAAATCATATTTGACGAATTAACCATCAAAATAGCAGACAAAATCCCAACTTACAGTGAAAGTGATATATTAAATATGATTCCTAAAAATGAATATGAAAAAATCATATTTGACGAATTAACCAAAAACACCGAAGCGAATACAATAGTCCGTCCCTTATACCTTTTTATTACTATTGTAATAATAAAGATTTGACGAATTAACCAAAAGTAAACGAAAGAAAATGAATGAAACAAACAAAAAAGGAAAGCTTGACCAAATTGTACCAAAGAAAATTAAAAATGAAGTGGATCTAATAGAATATATTGAACTTAAAAAAAGTGAAATGAACAAAGAAATGAAGAATAAAAGTGAAGATTATGACATTGAAAAGAAAAGTGATACAATAGCGATAAATAATAACAATGATTACATTAAAAAGTATCAAAATATATTAAATGAATTTATGAAACATGGAAATAATATAGCACCCAGTTCTGTAGGAGTTAACAATTTAAACAACCAAATTGAACTTATTTTTGACGATCCAATTGACAGAGATATTATTAAAGATATTCAAACAAAAGATGAATCTGAGAAGCGGGCCATTTTTGACGATGATTTTCAGAAAGCACTGATTCATAATTCGCCCATAGTCACTGTACATCCCTCTGATACTTCCGATGAAGATATCATCGACACCATCATTATAAATCCTGTTAATGAGTTTTTGACCAAAATAAATGAAAATATACGACACATTCTGAATGCAACTAGCAAAAACAAAACAAATCCTCAAAAAGAAATTGCACAACATGGCCTATCTCTACTAACATCAATAAATGATAATTTGATTCCACATGATGATGTACGTACATCCAATTTTCAAGAAGAAATAGAAAGTGAAGATAAAAAATATGAAGAAACCGGAAACGACCATTCAATTGCGAATTCGGATTCTGCACAGAAAGGTTCAGTGATTCTAAACAAGGCAGATACAATGAAAGATGATTTTCAGAAAACTTCACTTGAAAACCACATCGATCAGGGACAAACCAATTAATTGCGAATTCGGATTCTGCACAGAAAGGTTCAGTGATTCTAAACAAGACAGATACAATGAAAGATGATTTTCAGAAAACTTCACTTGAAAACCACATCGATCAGGGACAAACCAACATCTCAACAAACAATCAGACTGAGGACTCTTCTGAAAAATCAGTACGTGATGAGCTTTATCAAACAACAACTAACAAAACTGATTCTGATCTTAATGTTTTAACCAAAGAAAAAACTGTTAAAAAGAAAAATAGAAAGAAAATAAAACAGGACAAATTGCCTGATAGAAATCCCGAAGAAAATTTGTCTTACGTCGAAAAGACTCAGGTTCAAAAGGCCCAAGGTATAGTAGTTAATGTATTTGAAAATGTTCTACAAAATCTTGGTCGAGTATTTTCACTCCGTCGAAAAGACTCAGGTTCAAAAGGCCCAAGGTATAGTAGTTAATGTATTTGAAAATGTTCTACAAAATCTTGGTCGAGTATTTTCACTGTATCAACTACAGAAAAAGTTCCTACCGAAAATGGCAAAGATGAGAGTGGAACTACAGTATACAAGCATGGATATCATACGGATACTCCTCTGTTGTATAATTTCTTTTCAAATCAGCAAGCAAAAGAAAATACAGTTCCACTTGTATATCCCAGTACAATTCCAAAGGAACAAATAAATAATGATGTAGATATTTCAAAGAGCTATACAAACGCGTATGATTATAGCAAGCAAGAACTAATTCGAAACAATCCACATATGGACCATATAACGCACAATAAAATTGAAGACAATGTGGACAAAAGCAAAGCCAAGTTTATGCCAAAGAAAGGAGAACTGAACGCAATGGAAAACAAATTAAATAATAAACAAAAAGAAATAGTAACGAAAGGGATGAAACCTTCATCCAAGGAACATAACACAAAACAAGTGGATGTCATATCAGAAATGAAAAAAGCAATATTTCCAAATGGTATAAATAAGGAAACAGCCAAAACAAAGGGATGAAACCTTCATCAAAGGAACATAACACAAAACAAGTGGATGTCATATCAGAAATGAAAAAAGCAATATTTCCAAATGGTATAAATAAGGAAACAGCCAAAAAACCGAAAACACTAAAGGACAAGTTAAGAGAACGTAGTAAACTTTTAAGGGAAAAGTTCAAAAAACCAAAATCTAAGAAAGAAATCGATGAAAGTGATATAAATAACTCATCCGCAGATAGTGAAGAAATGAAAAATGGTAAAAAGTCAGAGGAAGTATTTGATCGTAAAGTGCCAAACTTTAGTTTAAATAAAAAAGAAAAGCAACCAAAAGTAACATTACCCATAGAAAAGAACAATAAAAAAGAAATCGACAATTATGAATATTTGAAAAAAGAAGAAGAGATAATTAAAGAAAAAGGGAAACAAAATTCACTAATGGACGAAATACCAATTGAATTGTTAAAATTGGATCATGACTTGGAACTAGAAGAAATCAAAAGAAATAATCGTGGTCTTCGAAATCGACAATTATGAATATTTGAAAAAAGAAGAAGAGATAATTAAAGAAAAAGGGAAACAAATTTCACTAATGGACGAAATACCAATTGAATTGTTAAAATTGGATCATGACTTGGAACTAGAAGAAATCAAAAGAAATAATCGTGGTCTTTTATCAAGTGTCGTAACAAAACCAGAGACAGAAAAGGCTATACAAGTTGCAGACAAAATATTAGGTGGTGTACAAAACTTCATGCAAAAAATAGATCCCTTGGCTGGACAAGATGTGTCTAGTGTTATGAAGGAACCAAAGAAAAAACACAAATTAAACCCTAAAGTAAATCCAATGAAACGAAAATTAAAAGTTAAACAATCTCAATGGAAAAAGAACTTATTAAAACCTACCAAAAAGACTCCAATACGTAGAGCTCCAACCAAATCCAATGCCTTGAATTTACAAAAAAACATTCCAGCTTTATTATTCCCGAAAAGTAAAAGAAACATCTATGGATACAAAGATAGATTTGATAAGAAACATACTATAGTAAAAAGAGATATTTCAAACGAAAACACTATTGACCGTAACAAAATACCGAAGGATCGTGCCATAAACATAAGGCAAGACGAGAATGAACATCTGCTTAATGTAATTTACAATGAAAGCGATGGCCAAAAAGAAAATAAAAGATTCTCAAGACACATTGCATTAGATTTATTACATTTTGATCCTCTCGGTGATGATCCAACCATCTCAGATACCATTATTGATGACTTTGGCTCTCCCAATAATGAACAACTAACCATTCCTGACCAATCACAAAGAATTAGTGATTATAAAATGCCCGACTACATGTTAAACGGAAACGCATATCATTTTGAAGAAAATATCCAGAACTATGACAATCTATGGAAACAAGAACAATTTAGATGGTGGGAGTTCAAAATTAGGTACAGCCCAGGAAACTAAAACACCTAAAACTTATACCGTAAATTTGAAGGATACGAAAACTAATTACCAATTGAACAATAACTTCACACATGACACTGCTTTGAATCACAGTCTGATAGTTGATGTCAAAAAGGAAGCCAATAAAGTTCCAAACAAAGAGCAAAACAAACCCGCAATAATTGATGAAAAAAGTTTTACGACAAGACACAATCACACACTAACAAATAATTCCAGTATCACAATAATCGGACAAGAAGATGAAATTATTGCAAAGAATAAATGAGCAAAACAAACCCGTAATAATTGATGAAAAAACTTTTACGACAAGACACAATCACACACTAACAAATAATTCCAGTATCACAATAATCGGACAAGAAGATGAAATTATTGCAAAGAATAAAACTTCAAACATAGGGACGATTGCGGAACCAAATGTTTCAAATATTAAAGGGAATACAACAGAAGATATTGTTTCAACTGAAAATGGGAACAGAACTCCAGTGACACAAAAGGGTAAAGATTTAAAATTTGATGGCGATGTTGTTTATAAAGTGAAAAATAATGTCAAGCGAGATCACGGCTCTTTGAAAAATGATTATGAAAGTGTAATAAGTAAAATACTAAATGAAAACAAAGAGCAAGAAATAATGAATTACCAAACTAATGAGAAAGATTTTGAAAAGGATCCTGAAATTCTGGAACCGATTAAAGAAGACGATGTAAATGATCTAATCGACACCAACCCCATGGCAAACAATTTTCGGATAGACACCTCAGAAGATGATTCATTAGAACCTACCACAATGCGAATAAATGACAGATATAATTTAAAGAAAATAAATCACTTGGAAAATAACATTCCCACTACGAAATTCTGGAACCGATTAAAGAAGACGATGTAAATGATCTAATCGACACCAACCCCATGGCCAACAATTTTCGGATAGACACCTCAGAGGATGATTCATTAGAACCTACCACAATGCGAATAAATGACAGATATAATTTAAAGAAAATAAATCACTTGGAAAATAACATTCCCACTATCAATGACGTATCTACACCGTCTTCAGATATTTGGAATACAAACATGGAAGAAGAACAAACTGATGTGGACAGTCAATATAGTAAAGAGGAAGAATTTGTCGAAACTGTACCAAAGAAAAATGATGTCTATAGAACTAAAATTGTTATAGACAATAATGAAGACGAAAAAGATTTTGAAACTAATTTGGATGAAGACATCTACTATATGAAAGGAATAAATGGTATGAAAAATAAAGTCGACAAAGGGTCGAAATTGTTTTCAAGTACGTTGAAGGTTCAAAGAAAACCAAATAACAACTATCAAGATCAAGAAGAACTTGAATCGGAAGGAGAAGATTACTTAGAAGAAGATGAAAGTGCTATAGCTGAGAAACTAAATAGCATAAAGAACAGGAACTCTAAATCTAAATCAAATAAATTGAAAACAGACGAAAAAGGAGACAATGTAGAAGACGAGCAAGATGAAGAGAGTGAAAATTCTAAAAATGAAGAAGGTTCGACGTTCTTCAAAACACTTTTAAAATTTAAAAATGTAAACATATCTAACAATATGGATAATAACACTGTATATTCTGAGAAACCTAACAATACAGAAGGTAACAATCGTAATAATAGCCAAAATATTGACGTAGTAGACAATTCATCAACTAATTCTGGTAGTATTAGCAGTGACTCAAAAGATAGAGGAGTTGTTAGTTCTTCTGATAGCCAAGCCAAAGCGAATATTGATTTCAACAAAGGCAATAATATACGAAATGAAATGGTAGAAAATTATCAAAATACTAGTGGTGGAGAAAAACTCAGTAAGATTGATGGTAAAAAACCAGATCAAGATACAAATCCACAAACACATTATCCAACTCAAGAAAAAGTACAACAAAAAAGAAATATCCGAAATATCAACAACGAAAACTATAATATAGGTACAGGCACAAATAGTAAATATTACAAGTTAAATCAAAACAAAGAGTACGTTCAGCTGTTTCCTTACATTTACAACAGTACACATAATCAGCTCTTAGATTTTAATAGCAATCAACAGAATGAGCATCTTCTTATTCCAAAAGTAGAAACTGTAAATAATAACCAAGAAACAATTGCCCCACAGATCAACCAAGAAATCATCGTCCCACAAATAACCATTAATTCACCAAAAAATATCGAAAAAGAAGAATTTACCACATCCTTAGGGTCCACACCGAAGTTGCCATCCATCCAAACCGAAAAACACACAATTGATCCAATATTTGCCCAAGTCAAATCAGTACAAGATGAAATAAATATTAATACTAATAAAGATCATATCACAGAATACCATCCTACACAGGTAGAAAATAAATTTTTTCCGTCAATAAGCACTTACCATGATGAATCAAATTTACTTGTATCAACTACAGAAAAAGTTCCTACCGAAGTTGGCAAAGATGAGAGTGGAACTACAGTATACAAGCATGGATATCATACGGATACTCCTCTGTTGTATAATTTCTTTTCAAATCAGCAAAATGTCGGATTCCCCCCACTGGCACTTAACTGTCACGTAGGAGCTTCCTTTACCTTCTACTTTTGTAGTTAAAGTTCCAATACTGATAGACAGCTATAGCTGATTAGTCTGATTACCTATAGGTAGGAAAAATTTTTAATTGTGTTAAGCATAAATGCTTGTCACAAATGTCGTTCCCTGCTTAATGCACTACGCTAAATTCTATGGCTTGACTTGGACTCGAACCACCAACCTCCAGATCCGAAGTCCACTGCGCTAACTACTACACCACTGAGGTTGGTGATTACCTATACGTATCTATAGTACCTACCCATTTTCGATCACTGTTGAGGTGGATACTCGTAGGTAGGTACTTAGATATAGCTTTTTTTCATTATTTTTCAACTATGTATTGTTGATTTTCTTGTTGTAAATAATAGGCTTGTTCCTTCTTGTAATAATAAAAGATTTTTTTATATTTTTGTACAAATTTTAATTTTGAAATTAAAATCGAGTATTTATTTTATTTTCCACGTATTACATCTCGATTAACTTTTATTAGAGAAGGACCTATAAGAGATGAAAATGAAGTTTTCACTTTTCAGTAAAACAATTTCAAGTTTTTTTTTTTGCAAAAGGTTTGATAAAAATGGAGGTCTTATCTTTCCGTTGCCAAAGAGAAAATACAGTAGGTACTTACAGGGACAACCTGAAAGCTGAAGCCAGCCGTTCCGAGACCAAACCTCCTCTGCTTAAGATAAAATCCTACCCGGGCGGGAATTGAACCCTCAACCCAACTCTAATAAGACAAACGCGGTACCCCCCAAACTAACTAAGGCTGGCTATGGATATAGAAACACGATACACTGACCTTATCGAAGGCTTTTTAAAAATCAATAAAGACTTCTTCTCGTGAGTAGACGAGACCAGCCTAGTTAGCTCGTCTACCTAGGCCACGGGTTCGATTCCCACCCTAAACGGATGTTCGTTCTCGGAACGCCTGGCTTTCTCCTATTCTTTCTTCCTTCTCTCTTCAATTTCGGGACAATAAGACCTTAGCAGTTACAGTTTTCTCAGTCAAACCTCAAAAAAAAAAAAATAAATAAATAAAAAAAAAAATCTCGTGAGTAATAATGATGATAATTAGGTAGGTATCATAATTAATTATCTGGTCTCATTAGTACCTACCTAATACCTACCTGTTATGCATATCTCTACGGGATAAGGGTTGGTGAAAAATAGGGTCAGTGAAAACACTTAGGTATCTACTTACCTACCGGATCGACGGCTTACAATCTTACAAAAAGTACACAAGTGACAAGGAGAAAATAAAAATATTAATGAAATCACAAATTTGAATTTAACTGTTGACTTTTGGACAATGGTTGTTGAGCAAACGTGTTTCATTTTGAAGTTTTGAAATGAAATAATACGCCTACACATTTCTCGAGTATGCAATATCCGTGATTTTTCATGTTGAACGTTGCTAGCTTCTCACACATAAATTGGGCTTCACTTTTTTGTTCGTTTTTCCCCTTTTTCCAGCTCACACCAACCTCCGTGACTTCTGTGAAGTTAGCATTATTTTCGATCGTAAAAAAAATTGTTGTTGCTAGCTTCTCGCACATTATTTGGGCTTCACTTTTTCGTTCGTTTCTCTTAAAATCCAGCTCTCACCAACCTCCGTGACCAACGTGAAGTTGGCATTGTTTTCGATCGTAAAAAAATTAAAAAATCTACAAAACAAAAACAAATCCACGAGGATTTTCTATTTTCCTGTGATATTTTCCTGCTTTTCTCTAATTCTCTTGAATTTGACCTTTTTAAGTGATCTAATTGCTGTATTTTCCACAGGAAGAGTAAATTGTCTGCACATTCCATCGGTCAGGACCCATTTTCATCATGGGAGTGATTAAAAGGGTTGTGTAAGTACAGTTTTTCTCTTCAGGTCGAGATCCCTATTTGCTAGAGCTCAACCGAGGCAGGATTAAGTAATGATTTTAAGTTTACACAGGAAAAAAAATGGTCCTATTTTAAAAGATTCTAGGTTTACACTGGAAATAATAGTCGTAATTCAAGCTATATTAGCACCCAAGTGGGCCAATAAAATGCGTTTTCAAGCAGAAATAGTAGCATCTCCCATGGCAGTAACTTAGCCATAATTTGTTTACCCTCAGTTTTAGGTTTTATTATTAGTGCAATTAAATTCAATAGTACCTTGAAATAATTTCAATATACCATACTGAAAGCAAACACTATAGGTACCTCTTTGGTACTGTACCCTAAGAAAGTGAGACAATCCATGCCACCAACCACCAAGGCAGTTACAATGCACTAACCCAAATTCCTACTTTTACAGCAAACCATCCTCTGCCCGAGGCAAGAAGCACATTATCAACAGAGAACCCAAGATCATTGAAAATCACAAACAAACCCTTTTCTTACAAGGACACAAGACTTCCCCCATAGCCGTTCAATGTTTGAAAGATTTCTATCACTTGAAGAAACCAGACGGCAAAATGATGTCAAGGAAAAACGACATATTACCATTTGAAGATGTTACACCCATTGAAGGATTTTCTAGAAAAAATGATGCATCCATGTTCTGTTTTGCCTCTCACAATAAGAAACGACCAAATAATATTGTACTTGGTAAGTATGATGGATAAGTAATTTTATGTATAAGTAGCTTACTGGATAGCATAAAAAATTGATGTTTCAAAGAAAGAAAGAGAAATAATTATTCATCAAAATAAAGTCCAGATTTATTACATTTTGATCCTCTCAGTGATGATCTAACCATCTCAGATACCATTATTGATGACTTTGGCTCTCCCAATAATGAACAACTAACCATTCCTGACCAATCAAAAAGAATTAGTGATTATAAAATGCCCGACTACATGTTAAACGGAAACGCATATCATTTTGAAGAAAATATCCAGAACTATGACAATCTTGACCGTGCTTCAACAAAAGTTGATGATATTAGTCAACTTAATCGTCAAAGTACAGATACGAAAAACATGCATATAGACTATTTCAAAGAAATCCAGAATAACAAAGGCACGAATTGTAATAATAAAAATAGTTACAGGAAAAATATGTTCCCAAAACAAGAAAATTTAGGCTATAATTTTCAAACAAGTCCAAATGACAAAGAAACTAAAATGAACACTGTCAACGGCATAAATGATTTTCAAGATACTCCAGATGTTAACGATGTTTACGAAGAAAGTTTATACAACTTGGTATCTGAGAATAATCTAGTAAACGATATAGATAATTTGGTAGCACCAGCAAATAGCATAGAATATGAAGATCGAGAAAAAGAGATAATTAAGAATTTATTAAAAGAAGATTCTGCCACAAAAAATATTTACAAAGAATTAAATTATGCAATAAATGACAAAAATGAGGAGCCAAATAGAAACAAACGCCAAGCAAGTGATATTATGTCACGTGATGGTGAACTCTTAGACTTTAGTAAACTAAACGATAATATTAATAAAGTTTTACTGACAACAGTGAGTGATTATTACACAAAATATATTAGAAATACAAACACAAATATGGACCTGATTAACGCAATCATTGGCGAAATAATCAATGATGATTATTACAAAGAGAACCAGTTCTCAAACAATGTCAAGCCAGAAGTAACATTAGATGTTAAAAAAACAAGTCACGAGAATGATCATGGAAATCGAAATGAATTCTTATTGGACAATTTTATCCACCAAAAGAGATCAAAAGATTATATGAGTCGAAGCAATGAGAACATGGATAAAGACTTTGTAACCGAAAAAAAGTATGAAAAATACACTGACAAGGAAAGATATTTTTCGAGAAATGATGATTCCATGAAAGCCACTGGTGCATCAAAAAATGCTAAAAAAATCGAAAATAAGACAAATAATAAAATTACATTATTACCAGTCCTATCATTACATCCTCCAAATCAAATGGCTATAGATAACAAAATCAATTATGCCAATAATGAAAATTTGCTACAACATGACAGTATAAAGAAATTCCTCAATGAAGAGGTCAAAACCGACTTGAATAAATATGATGAAGCTGTGCGGGTTAAAAGATATGTCGATAATACCAATAATGAATATATCGACAATGATAATGAAACAGATGATGTTGATATTCAATTACTAAAGACAAATGAAGTGAAAAAGTTCAATTATTTTCCAAAGAAGACATCGAAACATATGTTTAAATATGACCAAGAGCCATTAGATGATGTCCTGAAGATGCCAATAATGAAAATTTGCTACAACATGACAGTATAAAGAAATTCCTCAATGAAGAGATCAAAACCGACTTGAATAAATATGATGAAGCTGTGCGGGTTAAAAGATATGTCGATAATACCAATAATGAATATATCGACAATGATAAGTCTCATTAGTACCTACCTAAATAACTACCTGTTATGCATATCTACGGGATAAAGGGTTGGTGAAAAATAGGGTCAGTGAAAACACTTATCTACTACTTACCGGATCGACGGCTTACAAAATAACAAAAGTAACAAGTGACAAGGAGAAAATAAAAATATTAATGGAAATCACAAATTTGAATTTAACTGTTGACTTTTGGACATGTTGAGTTGTTGAGCAAACGTGTTTCATTTTGAAGATTGAAGTTTTGAAATGAAATAATACGCCTACACATTTCTTGAGTATGCAATATCCGTGATTTTTCAACTTGAAACGTTGCTAGCTTCTCACACATAAATTGGGCTTCACTTTTTTGTTCGTTTTTCCCTTTTTCCAGCTCACACCAACCTCCGTGACTTCTGTGAAGTTAGCAATATTTTCGATCGTAAAAAAATTTGTTGTTGCTAGCTTCTCACACATTATTTGGGCTTCACTTTTTCGTTCGTTTCTCTTAAAATCCAGCTCTCACCAACCTCCGTGACCAACGTGAAGTTGGCATTGTTTCTTGAAACGTTGCTAGCTTCTCACACATAAATTGGGCTTCACTTTTTTGTTCGTTTTTCCCTTTTTCCAGCTTACGCCAACCTCCGTGACTTCTGTGAAGTTAGTAATATTTTCGATCGTAAAAAAAATTGTTGTTGCTAGCTTCTCACACATTATTTGGGCTTCACTTTTTCGTTCGTTTTTCTCAAAATCCAGCTCTCACCAACCTCCGTGACCAACGTGAAGTTGGCATTGTTTGCGATCGTAAAAAAATCAACAAAAACAAATCCACGAGGATTTTCTAGTTCTGTATCTATTTTCCTGTAACCTGTAATATTTTCCTGCTTTTCTCTTGAATGCGATCTTTTTAAGTGATCTAATTGCTGTATTTTCCACAGAAAGTAAATTTTCTGCACATTCCATCGGTCAGGACCCATTTTCATCATGGGAGTGATTAAAAGGGTTGTGTAAGTACAGTTTTTCTCTCCAGGTCGAGATCCCTATTTGCTAGAGCTCAACTGAGGCAGGATTGAGTAATGATTTTAAGTTTACCCAGAAAAAAATAATAGTCCTACTTTAAAAAATTCTAGGTTTACACTAGAAATAATAGTCGTAATTTAAGCTATATTAGCACCCAAGTGGGCCAATAAAATGCGTTTTCAAGCACTAATAGTAGCATCTCCCATGGCAGTAGGTTTTATTATTAGTGCAATAAATTAAATTCAATAGTACCTTGCAATAATTTCAATATAGCATACTGAAAGCAAACACTATACCTCTTTGGTACTGTACCCTAAGAAAGCGAGACAATCCATGCGACCAACCACCAAGGCAGTTACAATGCACTAACCCAAATTCCTACTTTTACAGCAAACCATCCTCTGCCCGAGGCAAAAAGCACATTATCAACCGAGAACCCAAGATCATTGAAAATCACAAACAAACCCTTTTCTTACAAGGACACAAGACTTCCCCCGTAGCCGAATATGATATGGGGTTGTTATAAAGTGAGAAAAATAAAGGTAAAAGTTTTTCAGCAGAAATATAATTGAACGAAGTGCTTTCTTAGTTTATGGAACAGGGATTTGTGTGCAGTCGAAAAATGCGAGTGCACATTTTTTGACGATGGAGGACATCGAATCGCGGACCTTATGCAAATCCCTAAAAATATTGTTAAATAAGTATTAGAGCAGCGGTTCCCAAACTTTTTTTTTTCTACGCGACCCCTCTCTTAGAATTACAAACGTTCCGCGGTCCCTTCACTATATTATTTTATGTGATCTTCCCGGGTTCGCGAAGTCCTTCAAGGCTCCTTTGGGGGCCGCGGACCCCAGTTTGGGTATCACTGTATTAGAGCTATAAAGGTATTTGGTTAATAATTAGTTGTTCTAAGATACTGTAGTTTCATTCACCAAGAAACGCATCTTGAAGATTATAGATAGTTTCCCTCTTTATAAACTCTAGGTAAAGATAATTTTCTTGTGTAAATTTACCCCGGGGTAAAAATCCGATACCCTTGTATTCACTTAACTGTTTTTACCCTTGTCAATATTTTACCTTCAATTTTACCTCCTTCTCTCTTGTCTTACGTTGAAAAGACTGATGTTCAAAAGGCCCAAGGTATAGTAGTTAATGTATTTGAAAATGTTCTACAAAATCTTGGTCGAGTATTTTCATAAGATGGCAATACCTACATGTTTCCTGCTCGCATTGGTTAGATAATACCCATTGTCGATGTCGGATTCCCCCCACTGGCACTTAACTGTCACGTAGGAGCTTCCTTTACCTTCTACTTTTGTAGTTATAAGTTCCAATACTGATAGACAGCTATAGCTGATTAGTCTGAGATGTCGGATTCCCCCCACTGGCATTAACTGTCACGTAGGAGCTTCCTTTACCTTCTACTTTTGTAGTTATAAGTTCCAATACTGATAGACAGCTATAGCTGATTAGTCTGATTACCTATAGGTAGGAAGGAATTTCAATTGTGTTAAGCATAAATGCTTGTCACAAATGTCGTTCCCTGCTTAATGCACTACGCTAAATTTTATGGCTTGACTTACCTACATTTTGACCATAGGTTTGAAGTTTGGAATTAATTTACTCATTTCCCCTTCATTTTCATAAGCGGAAGGTCCTCACCTCCAGATCCGAAGTCTACTGCGCTAACCACTACACCACTGAGGTTGGTGATTACCTATACGTATCTATAGTACCTACCTACCCATTTCCGATCACTGTTGAGTTGAGGTGGATACTCGTAGGTACTTAGATATAGCTTTTTTTCATTATTTTTCAACTAGGTATGTAGGTATTGTTGATTTTCTTGTTGTAAATAATAGGCTTTTGTTCCTTCTTGTAATAATAAAAGATTTTTTTTATATATTTTTGTACAAATTTTAATTTTGAAATTAAAATCGAGTATTTTTTTATTTTCTCCGTATACCCAGGTATATCTTTTTACATCTCGATTAACTTTTATTAGAGATGGACCTAGGTATGAGAGATGAAAATGAAGTTTTCACTTTTCAGTAAAACAATTTCGAGGTTTTTTTTTTTTTTTTTTGTACACCGATTGATTTCTCGTGAAAAGTTATATAGGAAAGACTCCTTGGTCATCTTAAATACTCTAATGGAAACTCTTGTAAAAAAAAAAAAAATCAAGTTGAATTATTTGGAGATATCACAGAGAGGAGAGAGGGAGCAGAGAGAACCTTCCAGTCTGAAAGCAGAAGAGAGAATGAGCTCTGACAAAAATCTAGGTCTGAAGAAACCTCCCCTTGACCCCCTACTACCAAAAACCATGTAGGGGGTCAGGGGAAATGTAGGGGGTTGAGGGGAGGATTCTCCTACATTTTGACCATAGGTTTGAAGTTCGGAATTAATTTACTCATTTCCCCTTCATTTTCATAAGCGGAAGGTCCTCATCGATTCTTCTGTGATAAGTCACCTATTCGCGGTTTGCTCGCGGTATCCGCGGTTTGTTCGCGGTATTCGCGCATTGTTCGCGGTATCCGCGGTTTGTTCGCGGTATCCGCGGATTGTTCACGGTATCCGCGGTTGTTCGCGGTATCCGCGGTTTGTTCGCGGTATCCGCGGATTGTTCACGGTATCCGCGGTTGTTCGCGGTATCCGCGGTTTGTTCTCGGTATCCGCGGTTTGTTCGCGGTATTCGCGTTTTGTTCGCGGTATTCGCGGTATCCGCGGTTTGTTCGCGGTATCCGCGGTTTGTTCGCGGTATCCGCGGTTTGTTCGCGGTATCCGCGGTTTGTTCGCGGTATCCGCGGTTTGTTCGCGGTATCCGCGGTTTGTTCGCGGTATCCGCGGTTTGTTCGCGGTATCCGCGGTTTGTTCGCGGTATCCGCGGTTTGTTCGCGGTATCCGCGGTTTGTTCGCGGTATCCGCGGTTTGTTCGCGGTATCCGCGGTTTGTTCGCGGTATCCGCGGTTTGTTCGCGGTATCCGCGGTTTGTTCGCGGTATCCGCGGTTTGTTCGCGGTATCCGCGGTTTGTTCGCGGTATCCGCGGTTTGTTCGCGGTATCCGCGGTTTGTTCGCGGTATCCGCGGTTTGTTCGCGGTATCCGCGGTTTGTTCGCGGTATCCGCGGTTTGTTCGCGGTATCCGCGGTTTGTTCGCGGTATCCGCGGTTTGTTCGCGGTATCCGCGGTTTGTTCGCGGTATCCGCGGTTTGTTCGCGGTATCCGCGGTTTGTTCGCGGTATCCGCGGTTTGTTCGCGGTATCCGCGGTTTGTTCGCGGTATCCGCGGTTTGTTCGCGGTATCCGCGGTTTGTTCGCGGTATCCGCGGTTTGTTCGCGGTATCCGCGGTTTGTTCGCGGTATCCGCGGTTTGTTCGCGGTATCCGCGGTTTGTTCGCGGTATCCGCGGTTTGTTCGCGGTATCCGCGGTTTGTTCGCGGTATCCGCGGTTTGTTCGCGGTATCCGCGGTTTGTTCGCGGTATCCGCGGTTTGTTCGCGGTATCCGCGGTTTGTTCGCGGTATCCGCGGTTTGTTCGCGGTATCCGCGGTTTGTTCGCGGTATCCGCGGTTTGTTCGCGGTATCCGCGGTTTGTTCGCGGTATCCGCGGTTTGTTCGCGGTATCCGCGGTTTGTTCGCGGTATCCGCGGTTTGTTCGCGGTATCCGCGGTTTGTTCGCGGTATCCGCGGTTTGTTCGCGGTATCCGCGGTTTGTTCGCGGTATCCGCGGTTTGTTCGCGGTATCCGCGGTTTGTTCGCGGTATCCGCGGTTTGTTCGCGGTATCCGCGGTTTCAAAACCGACTTGAATAAATATGATGAAGCTGTGCGGGTTAAAAGATATGTCGATAATACCAATAATGAATATATCGACAATGATAATGAAACAGATGATGTTGATATTCAATTACTAAAGACAAATGAAGTGAAAAAGTTCAATTATTTTCCAAAGAAGACATCGAAACATATGTTTAAATATGACCAAGAGCCATTAGATAATGTCCTGAGAATAAATATGAATGATAAAATAAATGATATTAATTCTCTTGATAAAACTATTGAAACAAGTTTGAATGAAAATCATAAAGAGGTAAAAAGCAGTGTTAGCCAGGAAGAGAAAAGTACTACATTATTAGTGCAATTAAATTCAATAGTACCTTGCAATAATTTCAATATACCATACTGAAAGCAAACACTATACCTCTTTGGTACTGTACCCTAAGAAAGTGAGACAATCCATGCCACCAACCACCAAGGCAGTTACAATGCACTAACCCAAATTCCTACTTTTACAGCAAACCATCCTCCGCCCGAGGCAAGAAGCACATTATCAACCGAGAACCCAAGATCATTGAAAATCACAAACAAACCCTTTTCTTACAAGGACACAAGACTTCTCCCATAGCCGTTCAATGTTTGAAAGATTTCTATCACTTGAAGAAACCAGACGGCAAAATGATGTCGAGAAAGAACGACATATTACCGTTTGAAGATGTTACACCCATCGAAGGATTTTCTAGAAAAAATGATGCATCCATGTTCTGTTTTGCCTCTCACAATAAGAAACGACCAAATAATATTGTACTTGGTAAGTCCCGTAGCCGTTCAATGTTTGAAAGATTTCTATCACTTGAAGAAACCAGACGGCAAAATGATGTCAAGAAAGAATGACATATTACCGTTTGAAGATGTTACACCCATGGAAGGATTTTCTAGAAAAAATGATGCATCCATGTTCTGTTTTGCCTCTCACAATAAGAAACGACCAAATAATATTGTACTTGGTAAGTATGATGGATAAGTAATTTTATGTATATGTAGCTTACTGGATAGCATAAAAAATTGATGTTTCAAAGAAAGAAGGAGAAATAATTATTCATCACAATAAAGTCTAGTATGTATATTAGAGAAGTTCATTGTTATTTCTTTATGCTTCTACCTGTGAAAAGAAGTATTGAACTTCTTTAACTCATTTAATTGGCTAAATTCACCACCTTAACCCCAATAGATTTATTGAAGAACCCAATGCAAGCTGCCACCCTCCTTGATCTCATTCCAACCCTAGAACCTGTTGTAGATGTACTGTCACTTCTACAACAGAAACAACAACCCATTTCTTTCCAGGCCGTATGTATGATCACAACCTCCTGGACCAATAAAGTCTAGTATGTATATTAGAGAAGTTCATTGTTATTTCTCTATGCTTCTACATGTGAGAAGAAGTATTGAACTTCTTTAACCCATTTAATTGGCTAAATCCACCACCCTAACCCCAATAGACCTATTGAAGAACCCAATGCAAGCTGCCACCCTCCTTGATCTCATTCCAACCCTGAAACCTGTTGTAGATGTACTGTCACTTCTACAACAGAAACAACAACCCATTTCTTTCCAGGCCGTATGTATGATCACAACCTCCTGGACATGTTTGAGTTAGGGATTGAAAATTTCAAAGCTCTTGCCTCATTTCCTGCCTCTAAAAAATAAAGTCTAGTATGTATATTAGAGAAGTTCATTGTTATTTCTCTATGCTTCTACCTGTGAGAAGAAGTATTGAACTAACCCATTTAATTGGCTAAATCCACCACCCTAACCCCAATAGACCTATTGGAGAACCCAATGCAAGCTGCCACCCTCCTTGATCTCTTTCCAACCCTGAAACCTGTTGTAGATGTACTGTCACTTCTACAACAAAAACAAACCATTTCTTTCCAGGCCGTACATATGATCACAACCTCCTGGACATGTTCGAGTTAGGGATTGAAAATTTCAAAGCTCTTGCCTCATTTCCTGCCTCTAAATTCTGCTACGGTGCCAAACCCTGTCTGATATTCTCCGCGCCTCTAAATTCTGCTATGGTGCCAAACCCTGCCTGATATTCTCCGGGGAGCCATTTGAAATGAACCACGACTACAAGAGACTGCAGAACATGCTTGTGGATTTCTTCCAGCGGGAAGTTGTGAAAGGAATACGACTCCAGGGTGTTGAACATGTGCTGTCGTTTACAGCCGTCAATGAGAAAGTGTATTTGAATATTCTCCGGGGAGCCATTTGAAATGAACCACGACTACAAGCGACTGCAGAACATGCTTGTGGATTTTTTCCAGCGGGAAGTTGTGAAAGGAATACGACTCCAGGGTGTTGAACATGTGCTGTCGTTTACAGCCGTCAATGAGAAAGTGTATTTGAGGAGTTATAGGTGAGTTGTCAGTTGTTGTTGTTGTCCATGGCACAAGCTCCGGCTTCCCTATCTGTGGCACTAGCTCTGGCTTTTACAGATGAGTATACCATTTGTTAACTATTTATTTGATGAGAGAATTGTTTTGAAAAACCAATAAATGGAAACATAAAAAAAAAAAAAAAAAAAAATCAATCTTTAACTTCCAGCGGGAAGTTGTGAAAGGGATACGACTCCAGGGTGTTGAACATGTGCTGTCGTTTACAGCTGTCAATGAGAAAGTGTATTTGAGGAGTTATAGGTGAGTTGTTAGTTGTTGTTGTCCGTGGCACAAGCTCCGGCTTTTACAGATGGGTATACCATTTGTTAACTATTTATTTTCTATCCTCAGAACAGTTGGCTGGCTTTCTCCTATCTTGTCCTCCTTTTTTCAATTTTGGGACATTACTTAAGGCCTTGGTTGTTACAGTGTTCTCAGTTTCTAAGTAGAGAACAAGCTGGGCCCGTCCCTCCGGGAATTTTTTAGCCCGTAGTTTATTTGATTGTGGTTAAAGAATACCTTTGTACCTACCTAATTTGTTTAATATTCAATTTATTATCATTCTTGATTTGATTTTTTGATTTTACTTTCATGTAATGATTTAAGTTCTCAGTTTCTAAGTAGAGAAAAAGATGTTGTTACAGAGGCCTTAATGACCCAAAATCTCTGATCACTGAAATTAAGCAACGTCGAGGGTGGACACTACTTGGATGGGTGACACCATAAAACATTCTTCTTTGTTTCAGGATTCTATTGAAGAAGTCGGGTTCTAGAACGCCTCGAGTGGAGTTGGAGGAGATTGGACCATCCGTAGATTTTGTCATGAGAAGAAACAAACTGGCTTCTGACGAACTGTTCAAACTAGCATGCAAGAAACCAAGAGCTCTCAAGGTAAGATTTCCTTTGAAAACATAGTCAGTGCAAGCGACGTCGATCGACGTCGATTCACATCGATTGACGGCCGTCGTCTACATTTGTGTGGACACACCTTCATAGTACCTACTTACAGTTTTCACTTATAGAAATGTGGTTGGAAGGGAGAGCTCTTTTTGGAAAATCCTGCTACACTAAATAAAGAGAAAAAAAAATGCTTTCATAAAGATCATTCTTGGTAGGGGGTAGGTTGTGGGTTCGATCCCCCCCTGGGGTGCAGGGTGTCTAGACTGGAAAAGTCAGGGAATTGTCAGGGAATTTCTCAAAAAATTGACAAAAATCCAAAAAAGTCAGGGAATTTTTCAAAGCCTAAAAAAAAGGATTTTCGGTCCATAGAAAAGTATGCAACCTTGAAGGGGCAACTCATATTTTCTCGAAAAAATTTCGCCTGTGGCGCTCTATTTATAGAAATGTATTAGGGGAAATTTTCAAAGCCTAAAAAATGGAAAAAGAATTTTTGGTCAGTAAAAAAAGTATGCGTTTTTAACGGGATAGGATTTGTAATTTACAAATTTGTAAGCTACAAAAAATGACCGACATTTAGACTTAGAGAGAGAGAGAAGGAGGGGAATGGACAGAAATCTTGGACATTTCATCATTGCTTGTATTATTGGGGATTTTTGCAAATAAATGTTTTTCCTATTTGGTGTGTGAAATAGTTGACTGTTATTGTGTCTCTCTTCACTTTCGGGACGATAAGACCTTGGCAGTTACAGTCCTCTCTATCAAACCTCTAGAAAATCTTTTTTACATATTTTGATATTTTAATTTCAATCAAACTTCTTCGGTGTTCCAGGCCAAGAAAGTGCAGAACATCAAGCGCGATGCCTTCGCCAACAAACTGGGCCGCGTTCATTTGACCAAGATGAGTATGGAGAAACTCCAGACCAGGAAGATGAAGGGATTGAAGAAGTCGTACGCTGATAGGAAGAAGGAGAGAACTGAACTGAAAGAGAGACGGGCTTCCAAAACTACGGGTGCTAAGAGAGCATAAGAGGACGCAAGAGGAAGAGAAGGTAACCCTTTTGTGACCGATTTAAACTAGTTCGAGGTTTATACGTTCGCGGTTTGTTACGGAGAACGTCTAAACCTCTTGTAGTTTACATCGGTCACCAAAGGGTTAACAAGCTAGCTACCAACCACACACAACGTTGCTTAACTCCTGTGATCCTTGAGTAACTGGTGTATTCAACATACTACTGTTGCTGGCCAAAAAGAGAAGAAAGCCATAAAATGAGAAAAAAATAAAATACCTACTAATAAAAAAAGGTGGTTTTACTTAAAAAAGGTGGTTAAAGGTGGCTAAGGTTTTTAGTGACGGTGGTTTTAGCACCTTGTCTGCTCACATTAACACATTTAACCTAAGTTCTAACTTATTGAGATTTTGGGTTCCATAAAATTGCAAAAATGGACTGGAAAACCGAGAAAAGTCAGGGAATTTTATTTTTCCATTTTGGTAGACACCCTGACCGATTTTATCCTAAAGAGATAAGGTTCGTCCTCGGAATGGCTGGATTTCTCCTATATCTTTCTTCTCTTCTGGGGCAATAAGACCTTAGCAGTTACAGTTCCCTCTATCAAACCTCTTCAAATCTCTTTCTGCATTTTTCAATCAATCAAACCTCTTCGGCTTTGATTTTCCATATCAAACCTCTTGATTTTTTTTCTATATCTTTAATTCAAATAACCCTCTTGGGTGTTTCAGGCCAAGAAAGTGCAGAACATCAAGCGCGATGCCTTCGCCAATAAACTGGGCCGCGTTCATTTGACAAAGATGAGTATGGAGAAACTCCAGACCAGGAAGATGAAGGGATTGAAGAAGTCGTACGCTGATAGGAAGAAGGAGAGAACTGAATTGAAAGAGAGAAGAGCTTCCAAACCTACGGGTGCTAAGAGAGCATAAGAAGACGCAAGAGGAAGAGAAGGTAACCCTTTTGTGACCGATTTAAACTAGAGGTTTATACGTTCGCGGTTTGTTACGGAGAACGTCTAAACCTCTTGTAGTTTACATCGGTCACCAAAGGGTTAACAAGCTAGCTACCAACCACACACAACGTTGCTTAACTCCTGTGATGCTTGAGTAACTGGTATATTCAACAGACTACTGTTGCTGGCCAAAAAGAGAAGAAAGCCATAAAATGAGAAAAAAATAAAATACTAATAAAAAAAAGGTGGTTTTACTTAAAAAAGGTGGTTAAAGGTGGCTAAGCTTTTTAGTGACGGTGGTTTTAGCACCTTGTCTGCTCACATTAACACATTTAACTTAAGTTCGAACTTATTGAGATTTTGGGTTCCATAAAATTGCATGGTTACGATAATTAAATATTGCTTTTCATATTGGCACGTCTAAAATTAAGAACTATAGCAAAGTTCAATATTTAGCAGGGCCGTACACCACCTAAAGCTAATAACAGAGTGAAGCAAAGAGCTTAGAGCAGGTAGAGGAAAGTGACCGTAAAGGGAAGGAGGAACACCAGATGAGTCCGAAAATTGCATGTCTCGGCAGGGATTGAACTCGCGCCCTCCTCTTTATCAGGCGAGCTTCTTGACCACTACGCCACCGAGACAGATAACTTTATTATATCATAAATAGTGGCCATGTTATGGCACAGACCACAGGGTGCTGTATAGAATAAAGAATGGTCAATACTGTGTACAGAGTTTGACATTATGAACAAATGCTTTGTTTTGTTTTTTTTTTCTTCTTCTTCTTCTTCTTCTTCTTTTTTTTTTTTTTTTTTTTTTTTTTTTTTTTTTCGCAGAAAAGAAATGCATTTAAACCCCCAGCCAGCAATCATGTTGGTGTTTTTTTACTCTTTTTTACTATTTTACATAACTATGTATAATATAACAATATGATATGGGGTTGTTATAAAGTGAGAAAAAAAAGTAAAAGTTTTTAGCAGAAATATAATTGAACGAAGTGCTTTCTTAGTTTATGGAACAGGGATTTGTGTGCAGTCGAAAAATACGAGTGCACATTTTTTGACGATGGAGGACATCGAACCGCGGACCTTCTGCAAATCCGTATCCCTAAAAATATTGTTAAATAAGTATTAGAGCAGCGGTTCCCAAACTTTTCTTTCTACGCGACCCCTTCCTTAGAATTACAAACGTTCCGCGGTCCCTTTACTATATTTTATGTGATCTTCCCGGGGTCGCGAAGTCCTTCAAGGCTCCTTTGGGGGCCGCGGACCCCAGTTTGGGTATCACTGTATTAGAGCTATAAAGGTATTTGGTTAATAATTAAAATTAGTTGTTCTAGGATACTGTAGTTTCATTCACCAAGAAACGCATCTTGAAGATTATAGATAGTTTCCCTCTTTATAAACTCTAGGTGTCTAGGTAAAGGTAATTTCCTTGTGTAAATTTACCCCGGGGTAAAAATCCGATACCCTTGTATTCACTTAACTGTTTTTACCCTTGTCAATATTTTACCTTCAATTTTACCTCCTTCTCTCCTTCTCTCTCTTCCTCTCTCTCTCTCTCTCTCTTCCTTACTTAATCTTTGCTCTTTTGATAGTTATCAAAGGGTGTCTCTTTGAATCTCTCAAAAAGAGGGTTTAACGCGACAAAGCCTCAATGATTATTATTTGAGAGAAAAGGATGAATAAAAGAGATATCTATGGGGAGGTAAGAGAAAGAGAAAGATTTGATAAGGGAGTGAGAAAGAGAGAAGAAGAAGAAGACATGGAGATACCGAAATGGAAGTAGAAAGAAAGAGAGTGAGAAAGAGAGGAGAAGAAGAAGAAGACGACATGGAGATACCGAAATGGAAATAGAAAGGAAGAGAGAGACCAAAGAAAGAGAGTGAGAGATAAAAAAAGTGGGAAGAGAAAAAAGGGAGGTACCCACTCAAAAATAAATAGGGAGAGAGAGAGAGAGTGAAAGGAGAGAGAGAGACAGAGAGGGACAGAAATGACATGAGGAAGGGGGAAGGAGAGAGATAATGAAATGAAGAGAAGAGGGAAATGGGAGAAAGACAGAGGAGGAGGAGAGAGAGACGGGATTCTATTATTTATTGTTCTCAAACTCAAAAAGGAGGTTTTTAACGGGATAGGATTTGTAATTTACAAATTTGTAAGCTACAAAAAATGACCGACATTTAGACTTAGAGAGAGAGAGAGAAGGAGGGGAATGGACAGAAATCTTGGACAGAGAGAGAGAGAGAGAGAGAGAGAGAGAGCGAGCGAGCGAGAAAGAAAGAGAGAGAGAGAAGAGCAACGGGGTTCTCTGAATGGCCGGTATATTTTTTTTTAGACTTTATAGTGGCAGGTAAAAAGGAGGTTTTTAACGGGATAGGATTTGTAATTTACAAATTTGTAAGCTACAAAAAATGACCGACATTTAGACTTAGAGAGAGAGGGAGGGAGGGGAATGAACAGAAATATTGGACAGAGAGAGAGAGCGAGAAAGAAAGAGAAAGAAAGAAAGAAAGAAAGAGAGAGAGAGAGAGAAAGAGAAAGAGAGAGAGAAAGAAAGAAAGAGAGAGAGAGAGAGAGAGAGAGAGAGAGAGAAGAGCAACGGGGTTCTCTGAATGGTCGGTATCATTTTTTTAGACTTTATAGTGGCAGGTGCCAGCCTAGTTAGCTTAGTTGGTAGTGCGTCTGCCTTGTAAGCGCTACGCCGCGATCTACTTGCCAGCCTGGTTAGCTTAGTTGGTAGTGCGTCTGCCTTGTATGCGCGGGTTCGATTTCCGCCCGGGGCGGATTTTATCCTGATGGGATAATGTTCGTTCTCGGAACGGCTGGCTTTTTCCTATCCTGTCTTCCTTCTCTCTTCGATTTCGGGACGATAAGACCATAGCAGTTACAGTTCCCTCTGTCAATCCTCTTAAAAAAAAAAAAAAAATAATAGTGGCAGATTTTCTCTCCTGAGCTATGGCTAGGTAGAGCTCAAATTTTTGGAGTCCGGCCCACAATTTTAAGGAGCAAAAAATTAGAGGGGATGGGCCTCGGTTCCCGAAATACAGCCCTGACCTCTATCTACCTGGGATATCACTTTTTGTGACTCCATTTTCATTTCTGCTCCGCTTTTTTGTTTTTTAATCTAAATTGAAATTATATTTAAATTTATGTTAAATATTTTCGTTCGAGATTCTGCTCTCTCTCTCTCCCTCTTTTTCCTTTTCTTTCACCACCTCTCTTTCTCTCTCCCTCTGTGAAGCAATAGAAAATTAATGAGATTTCTTTCTCTCTCTCTCTTTCTCTCTCTCTCTCTCTTTCTTTCTCTCTCTCTTTCCCTCCCTCTCTTTCTCTCTCTCTCTTTCCCTCTCTCTCTCTGTCTCTCTCTTTCCCCCTCTCTCTGTTTCTCTTTCCCTCCCTCTCTTTCTTTCTCTCTTTCCCCCCTCCCTCTTTCCCTCTCTCTCTCTCTCTCATATTTTCCTTTCTTCTTCATTGTTATTCTTTGGAGTTTGGTTGAAATACTGCTTTGTGTTTTCTTCTATTGAGAGATGTTTTCTAGCTTTGCTATTATTATTATTATTTGTTTTATTTTGGCTGGGATTAAGTTTTGGCTTGCATACTAGGTTTCTAGCTTTGCATATTTTAATTGGATAAAGCGATTTTTTTAAAGAGGTTTGATAGAGGGAACTGTAACTGCTAAGGTCTTATCGTCCCGAAAGCGAAGAGAAAGTACAGGATATGAGGAAGCCAGCCGTTCCGAGAACGAATATTATCCGTTTAGGATAAAATCCGCCCCGGGTGGGAATCGAGCCCGCGAACTAGCGCTTACAAGGCAGACGTGCTAGCCTCCAAGCGATACTTTTTACTTTCCTTATCCTATTTTTTTTTTTAATTTCACCTATTTAAATAAAAACACACCGTAATTTTTTCACAAAACAAACTTCTAGAAGCGCCTCTTCAATTTTGAGTGGAAGACCTTTGAGATTTTCCTCAAATCTGATTCCCCTATAGAAAAATCGGGCTGAAATTTACTCAAAAATAGGTAGGTATAGGTAAGTGGTAAGATAGGTACATATTAAAATTAATTTTACAATACTTTATCAATATATATTTTTTTGTTCCTAAATCCCAAAACTTCGCCTTATCCAACTCTCGACTGTTTTTGAAAGGCCCTATCCACGACAAATTGGAAATTTTCGGAGTTCTGCCTCGAATTTGGAAGAAACTTTTTAGGCGGAGACGCTTGTTTTTCTTATGGTTAAAATGTTATTTGATGAAAATGAGAAATGAGGATATATCCCCCTTAATTTTATGTAAACAAAGTAAAATTAAATTTGATTGTTCATGTATGTTAGGGGAGTTCATGTATGTTAGGGGAAGTCCGGGCAAAGCAGTCCTTCTAAGGAAAAAGAATTTTCTAATTTTATGTTTTACTCTGTCAGTGATATTAATTAATAATTGGAATACCTTCGTGTTTATTTTCGCACCTAATATGTCATACTAATAAAATATCATCTTCTTTCATACGGAAGCCTACTCATGTATGTTAGGGGAAGTCCGGGCAAAGCGGTCCTTCTAAGGAAAAAGAATTTTCTAATTTTATGTTTTACTCTGTCAGTGATATTCATTAATTAATGGAATACCTTCGTGTGTATTTTCGCACCGCAATTACCGCAATATGTCATACTAATAAAATATCATCTTCTTTCATACGGAAGCCTATACTCGTACCTATGAGGTACGGTAGATATCGAACGAATAGTTAACAAATTGAAGTGTTCTATTTAAGAAGCGCCTCTTCAATTTTGAGTGGAAGACCTTTGAGATTTTCCTCAAATCTGATTCCCCTATAGAAAAATCGGGCTGAAATTTACTTAAAAATAGGTAGGTATAGGTAAGTGGTAAGGTAGGTACATATTAAAATTAATTTTACAATACTTTATCAATATATATTTTTTTGTTCCTAAATTTAGTATTAAAATAGGTTGGTAATCTATGTAATTATTTCAACTGGACACTTTGTACATTTATTTACAATTTACAAATAATTCTCTATGATGCAATTTACATTTTATTTTTTTTTTTTTTTTTAAACGTGTTTTTTTACAAATGAAGCAATAAATAATGTTTATTTACAATTGTGTTAAATATTTGGCCATTTTCATTTTACTTACAGGCCATTTATTTGTTTTTTCTCTTGTTTGTGTTATTTTTTGTTAATTCATGACTAGGTACCTATTTTCTCTTACCTAAAATTAAGATTGCCTGATTACAAACATAGACTTTTTTAATGAGAATATTTCTCATATTTCTTTCTTTTGTTGTAGGCATAAACAACTTTTGTAATTCTGTTTTCTAACTTCAATAAAATACATGTTACAACTTTTAGTCCTTAAGTTTGCACGAAACACATTAAACCCTGCAACTTTTGAGGCCAATCAAGTTCGTGCCCCCCCGCCAGCGGGGAACGAACCCAGGCCTTCTGCCTAGTGCTACCATCAAAATGCCCGTATACAGTTCAACTTTCAACATGACTATTTTAAATTTACGAGGGACAAAAAAAGGGACATATTACAGTTTCCGAAACAAAGGAACCCGCACCCGAAAACAGAGAGCTAACAAAACTCATTTGAATTAAACTTTCTCCTTTTCGATAAAAAAGAAAGAAGAAGAAGAAAGAGGAGGAGAATAAAAGAAGAAGAAGAAGAAGAAGAAGAAGAAAGGAAGAATCTCTCTCTTAGTGTGCAAGTGCAATGTCCGTTGTTTCGTGAGAGGAAATTGTGATCTCTAGGATTTCGCACGTATCGCATCGCCAGTGTGGATATGTAAGATATGGGATCAGGTCGTCTCTATGATACCTCCTATCCGTTGTGGTTGTCGTGGGGTTTGGGGTTGAGAGATGAGTATCGATCTAATAATGAGAACTTCACGCTTCTCCGTTGTTGATTGCTTATTGTAGTGAATGCCTTATTTTCTCTTCCTCTCTCCTTCCCTCCATATAATAGTATAAAATTAGACGAATGAAAAACATGACAGTAAATATTTCCCCACATCAAAACACAGAAAAAAAAAGAAGAAAAAAAAAAAAAATCCCCCACACAAAATAACAGCTCGTTGTACGGAGCTAACCGAATGAAAACAAAAATGGAAAGTAAAAAATCATGATGAAAACTTTTTTGTAACTCTTTTTGTACCGAACTTTTTTTTTACTTTCTAGCTATATTTTTTTCTTTTCATTCTAATATGGGGTAGACTCGATGTGTTTTAGGGGAGCGCCTTTCTAGGTACCATTTTCTGGTTTAAACTTCAACGAACTAAAATTTTGCCCCTGGGATGATCTTTTAATGACATTTGGGATTTTTATCTTCTTAGGCAGAAATCAGACATTTCATTATTTAAAGGTTTTAAAAAAGGCCATTAAAAAAAAGAACCCCTACAGTTAATTTCTTACTCGGAGCTAACCGAATGAAAACAAAAATGGAAAGTAAAAAATCATGATGAAAACTTTTTTGTAACTCTTTTTGTACCGAACTTTTTTTTACTTTCTAGCTATGTTTTTTTTCTTTTCATTCTAATATGGGGTAGACTCGATGTGTTTTAGGGGAGCGCCTTTTTAGGTACCAATTTTTTGTTCAAACTTCAACGAACTAAAATTTTGCCCTTGGAATGACCTTTTAATGACATTTGGGATTTTTATCTTCTTAGGCAAAAATCAGACATTTCATTATTTAAAGGTTTAAAAAAAGGCCATTAAAGAAAGTAAAAAAAAGAACCCCTACAGTAAATTTCTTACAGCCCCTGGGATGATCTTTTAATGACATTTGGGATTTTTATCTTCTTAGGCAGAAATCAGACATTTCATTATTTAAAGGTTTTAAAAAAAGCCATTAAAAAAGAACCCCTACAGTAAATTTCTTACAATCTTCTTTTATATTCCCACCCTGAATTTTTCTTCAGGCACGCACTTTTTTCGAAAGAAAAAAGGAATTTTTTTCCTCTCCCACTCTCTCCCCCAAAATACCTCCGCCTTCCTTTGTTCCTTAAAAAATCCCTTCTAAATTAATTGATCTTTTTATTTTTCAAGGAAAATTTATTGTTTTTGTTTTGTTGTTTTGCTTGCTTGGAAAAAAAAAGTTCGAAGTTCACTACGAGAAATTGAGGGAAAGGGATTTTTTTTTTTACTTTTTCCTTTTTTAAAATTTTATTTATTTATTTTTATTTCAAGGAGAGGTCAGGTTTTGAATTTAAAAATATTAATTTATTACATTTTCCGTGTGGGATTCCTTCCAGGGTTATTTATAACTTTCGCTGCCTTTTTTTTTCGTTATTTTTAATTTTTATCAAGAGTCCAATGATTGTATTTTCGATTCATAACTAAATACTATGAAACATATCAAATTATGGTTAAAAAAGGTTCAATTAGGACAATTAGGTATTAAAAATTTAAAGTTGTCATGGACCTTTGTACAAAAATCTCTTGTGAAGGTAGGTAGGTATCCAGAGGGCAAAGTCCTAATAAATTTGGAAAACGAGGGGATTTGTTAAGTAATCGGTCACAAAAGGGTTAAAATTATTAATTTATTTTTTCTTTATACTTCTGGGGAATCGAACCCGGTCTTTACATAATTTTCACGGCTGTTAAAATGAGCACCAACTCAAAAGCATAGCTTCAAACACAAGAATAGAATATAAAGGTAGAAAGAAACACACTACCATCACGTCACGTGACCTCATGGGGAATCAGAAAGATGTAGTTCAAAGTTTTCCCATAATATTGTAGGTAATCTCGTTCAGGACAGCGACACTACTATCACGTCACGTGAGCTCACGTGACGTGATTAGGTAATTAAAATAATAATAACAAAAAATATTGAAACTTAAAAAAAGTTACGATAATTAAATATTGCTTTTCATATTGGCACGTCTAAAATTAAGAACTATGGCAAAGTTCAAGATTTAGCAGGGCCGTACACCACCTAAAGCTAAAAAGAAAAACAGAGTGCAGCAAAGAGCTTAGAGCAGGTAGAGGAAAGTGACCGTAAAGGGAAGGAGGAACACCAGATGAGTCCGGGAATCAACTCAAAAAAAGGTCATCCTATAGTTCATCCAGATCAATCTGACAGCAATGAGTCATCAACCCAAAATGAAGGAACCAATCAGATTGCAGGAAATCCTTACATTGTTGCAATTCAGGTAAAGGTCTATTTTTGATAAACTCTCTCTTTTAAAATGCAGAGGTAGCTCTAAGTTCAGAGGTTGGATTCCAGAACAGGTAAGGTGGATATCGCCTTACCTGACTTTGTTTCACTGTCGGAGGAAGCACTGTGCAATATACCTCCCCCTTTTAGAGATTCTCTACCATTGCACATGTGATATGTTTGGCAACAATGCCTTTTTTTTTGCTGCCACATTGATCTGGACACACTATAGTTGCGTGGATCTCGAGCCCGAGGCAAATGGGATCAACCTCTATAGTGTACGGCCCTGACATTTGGTTCCTGGTTATGTTTAATTCCCTAATTAATGATGCCAGGGGCCACAATCGCAGTTTAAACTCGGTTTAAGTTTACCTCTCGAATTAAGCGATCAAATTTTTTAAAAATCTGATGGTCTAAAACATTAAAAATGAACCAATCGGATTGCTTTATTCAAGAGTTTAACTTAAACTGAGTTTAAACTGTGATTGTGGCCCCCGGCCATGAGTCCATCCATTTATCAATCCTTCTATCAAATCTTTCATATTCAAAAATTAATAGGTACTTCAAAATTAAAAAAAATAATAATAATAATATAAAAAAGCAATAACAAATAATAGAAAGTAAAAAGGGTTACGTAAAAAAAAATAATAACAAGAAAATAACTTAGAAAATAAACTAACAAAAATATTGTTTTTTCGAAATTTCAGCCCAAAATTCACATGTGTAGGTATTAGAAGAAAATGTAGGGACTGTATTTACCCAGAGGGAGACTTTTTGGTTGTAAAGTATACTTTAAAGTTGTAAAGTATAACATTTTTTGAAGTTTTAAAATGCAAACTAACATTTTTATAACAAATTGGGGAAATTGTTTGTAAACATAATATTTACACTTTGTTTGTGTGCTAAATTAGCCCCAAAACTTCGCCTTATCCAACTCTCGACTGTTTTTGAAAGGCCCTATCCACGACAAATTGGGAATTTTCGGAGTTCTGCCTCGAATTTGGAAGAAACTTTTTAGGCGAAGCCGCTTGTTTTTTCTTATGGTTAAAATATTGTTTGGTGAATATGAGAAATGAGGATATATCCCCCTTAATTTTATGTAAACAAAGTAAAATTAAATTTAATTGTTCATGTATGATGTTAGGGGAAGTCCGGGCAAAGCGGTCCTTCTAAGGAAAAAGAATTTTCTAATTTTATGTTTTACTCTGTCAGTGATATTAATTAACGGAAGAAACTTTTTAGGCGAAGCCGCTTGTTTTTCTTATGGTTAAAAAGTTATTTGATGAAAATGAGAAATGAGGATATATCCCCCTTAATTTTATGTAAACAAAGTAAAATTAAATTTAATTGTTCATGTATGTTAGGGGAAGTCCGGGCAAAGCGGTCCTTCTAAGGAAAAAGAATTTTCTAATTTTATGTTTTACTCTGTCAGTGATATTAATTAATTAATGGAATACCTTCGTGTGTATTTTCGCACCGCAATATGTCATACTAATAAAATATCATCTTCTTTCATACGGAAGCCTATACCTATGAGGTACGGTAGATATCGAACGAATAGTTAACAAATTGAAGTGTTCTATTCAAGAAGCGCCTCTTCAATTTTGATTGGAAGACCTTTGAGATTTTCCTCAAATCTGATTCCCCTATAGAAAAATCGGGCTGAAATTTACTTAAAAATAGGTAGGTATAGGTAAGTGGTAAGGTAGGTAGGTACATAATACATATTAAAATTAATTTTACAATACGTTATCAATATATTTTTTGTTCCTAAATCTAGTATTAAAATAGGTTGGTAATCTATGTAATTATTTCAACTGGACACTTTGTACATTTATTTACAATTTACAAATAATTCTCTATGATGCAATTTACATTTTATTTTTTTTTTTTTTTTTAAACGTGTTTTTTTACAAATGAAGCAATAAATAATGTTTATTTACAATTGTGTTAAATATTTGGCCGTTTTCATTTTACTTACAGGCCATTTATTTGTTTTTTCTCTTGTTTGTGTTATTTTTTGTTAATTCATGACTAGGTACCTATTTTCTCTTACCTAAAATTAAGATTGCCTGATTACAAACATAGACTTTTTTAATGAGAATATTTCTCATATTTCTTTCTTTTGTTGTAGGCATAAACAACTTTTGTAATTCTGTTTTCTAACTTCAATAAAATACATGTTAGGTACAAGTTAGTCCTTAAGTTTACACCAAACACATTAAACCCTGCAACTTTTGAGGCCAATCATGTTCGTGCCCGCCAGCGGGGAACGAACTCAGGCCTTCTGCCTAGTGCTACCATCAAAATGCCCGTATACAGTTCAACTTTCAACATGACTATTTTAAATTTACGACGGACAAAAAAAGGGACATATTACAGTTTCCGAAACAAAGGAACCCGCACCCGAAAACAGAGAGCTAACAAAACTCATTTGAATTAAACTTTCTCCTTTCCGATAAAAAAGAAAGAAGAAGAAGAAAGAGGAGGAGAATAAAAGAAGAAGAAGAAAAATGAGAAGAAGAAAGAGGAGGAGAATAAAAGAAGAAGAAGAAGAAGAAGAAGAAGAAGAAGAAGAAGAAGAAAAATGAGAAGAAGAAAGAG
>NW_007377910.1:86215-107152 GCF_000475195.1 Diaphorina citri | reverse complement strand
ACACAATAATATCTCATGTACATACCTCATAGTATACTAACTTATTCTCATAATAATTTCCTAAACATACGTCTCACTCGCCTCGTCACCCGTCGGCTCTGCTCGACTCTCCTCGGAACCGCCGCGCGGAAGGAGCCGAATCGTTTCCGAGTTCACTCGCCCGGGGTCGCGTCCGCTCGTTATATGTCGTATCATAAGCTCGACCCGAATTCCGACGACGTTCTCCGATCGATGTGGTGCTTCAGGTAGGTGTCGGAGTAGACGCTTTTTGTGCGATCATCGTAACGCAGCGACGCGCGTCGGATGTCCAGCTCGTCAAGATCGCTGGGTTCGCGTCGACACAGGGAGCAGAAAGCGCATTGCAGCGTGTTTTTGAACGCTTCTCGGAAGTCGCGGTTGAAGTAGGCGTAGATGAGCGGATTCAGCGTCGAATTGAAGTAGCCGATCCAGAAGAAGATGGCTACGACGTAGTCGGGACAGTCGCATGCGTCGCCGCACAGCGAGGTGATCACGTACCTGTGGGGGAAGGGGGGAGATGGGAAAGGGTAAACAGGAGGAAGAGGTTCTATTGTTCTAGAAGCCTACAGAGTTCAGTTTTCCGTTGCCTTTTAAAAACAACTTATTCCATTTTATCCTTCCCTTGGCCTACAACTTACCCAATCCGTCGTAATCTTAGCCAACAACTTAAACAATCTGTCCTATTTTTAGCCCTCAACCTATCTATTTCTGTTCAGCATGCGTCGCCGCACAGCGAGGTGATCACGTACCTGTGGGGGAAGGGGGGGAGATGGGAGAGGGTCAATAGAAGGAAGAGGTTCTATTGTTCTAGAAGCCTACAGAGCTCAGTTTTCCGTTGCCTTTTAAAAACAACTTATTCCATTTTATCCTTCCCTTGGCCTACAACTTACCCAATCCGTCCTGATCTTGGCCTACAACTTACCCAATTCGTCCTAATCTTAGCCAGCAACTTAAACAATCTGTCCTATTTTGAGCCATCAACCTATCTATTTCTGTTCTATCATTGACCAACGACTTACATAACTAATAAGTCCTATTCTTGGCCTACAACTTACCCAGTCCGTTCTTTCTCAGCCTGTAATTTACTCAATCTGTCCTTTCCTTGACCAATAAATACCCAATCCATCTTTTTCTTCGCCAACACCGTAACCAATTCGTTCTATCCTTAGCCAACAACTTACCACAGGAAGAAGGGAAGCCAGCACAGGATGAACGTGCCCATGATAATCCCCAGGGTGCGGGCCGCCTTGTGCTCATCAGCCTGTAATTTACTCAATCTGTCCTTTCCTTGACCAATAAATACCCAATCCATCTTTTTCTTCGCCAACACCGTAACCAATTCGTCCTATCCTTGGCCATCAACTTACCACAGGAAGAAGGGAAGCCAGCACAGGATGAACGTGCCCATGATAATCCCCAGGGTGCGCGCCGCCTTGTGCTCCCGCTTCATCTTAATGATGTTCCGATCCTTTGTGGGCGTACTGTGATGGGCGTCCTCCAGGGTTAATTTGCCGGCGCCAACCGCCAGATCCCCGTTGGAGTTTGAATAGGAGGCGTCCCGGCCGTGGTTGCCTAGCAACAGTTGGTTCCCGTAGTGACGCGAGTGGAGCTGCTTCTCTTGACGGTTGGCCTGAGGATGGGGATGCAATGGGTAAATAAGTTGGAGAGAAGAGATCGTGAAAGTGTGGGGTACGATAGGTTAACTTAAATGGAAAATACCACGTTTTTTTCTCCAATAAGGTTTGACAGAGGGAATATCTTATTGTCCCGAAGGTGAAAAGTTCTCTCTGGAGGAGTTCCGTTTGGAATAGGAGAAAACCAGCCTTTCCAGCCGGGAAAGTCCCTTTCTCTTTAGCCCCGCAGTCTAACCAAGGACCAAGTCTAAATGACATTTAAAATACATTTTACATTTATACCTAGGAATATACAAGAACACCTTCATTGATTGATTGATTTAATTATTAATTAACTGTCTAACATAAAAAGATAAATGACGTGATGAATTGACTTACCTCTTTGAAGATGGCTAGATAAGTGAAGACCATGATTGTGCAGGGGATCCAGAAGGAAATGGAGGAAGATACAATGGCGTTCCTAAATTTAGTATTAAAATAGGTTGGTAATCTATGTAATTATTTCAACTGGACACTTTGTACATTTATTTACAATTTACAAATAATTCTCTATGATGAAATTTACATTTTCATTTTATTATTTTTTTTTTTTTTCAACGTGTTTTTTTACAAATGAAGCAAGAAATGTTTATTTACAATTGTGTTAAATATTTGGCCATTTTCATTTTACTTACAGGCCATTTATTTGTTTTTTCTCTTGTTTGTGTTATTTTTTGTTAATTCATGACTAGGTACCTATTTTCTCTTACCTAAAATTAAGATTGCCTGATTACAAACATAGACTTTTTTAATGAGAATATTTCTCATATTTCTTTCTTTTGTTGTAGGCATAAACAACTTTTGTAATTCTGTTTTCTAACTTCAATAAAATACATGTTACAACTTTTAGTCCTTAAGTTTGCACGAAACACATTAAACCCTGCAACTTTTGAGGCCAATCAAGTTCGTGCCCCCCCGCCAGCGGGGAACGAACCCAGGCCTTCTGCCTAGTGCTACCATCAAAATGCCCGTATACAGTTCAACTTTCAACATGACTATTTTAAATTTACGAGGGACAAAAAAAGGGACATATTACAGTTTTGGAAACAAAGGAACCCGCACCCGAAAACAGAGAGCTAACAAAACTCATTTGAATTAAACTTTCTCCTTTTCGATAAAAAAGAAAGAAGAAGAAGAAAGAGGAGGAGAATAAAAGAAGAAGAAGAAAAATGAGAAGAAGATGAACAACAAGAAGAGGTAGGAGAGGAATGAGGAGAAGGAAGAAGAAGAAGAAGAAGAAGAATAGGAAGAAGAGGTAAAGGAGGAGGAAGAAGAAGATGATGACGAAGATGAAGAAGAAAAGAAGGGAGAAGAAGAAGAAAAGGGTAGAATGTGGAAAAAATACCCGTCCGACGTCAAATTCCAGGTTGATGATGAAATTGAGTACAAAATACTTGTCAATATCCCCTCCCTGACTCGTCTATAACATTTCAAAATGGATCCGAAAAGACAATCCCGAAGGAATAGAATAGAGTAGAATAGAATAGAATAGAATAGAGTAGAATAGAATAGAATAGAATAGAATAGAATAGAATAGAGTAGAATAGAATAGAATAGAATAGAATATAGCTTGTTCATTCTGCTTGAATAGGACGAACAAATCGAGTAGGTCTGACAGAGGGAACTGTAACTGCTAAGTTTTTGTCGTCCCGAAAGTGAAGAGAGAAGGAAGACAGGATAGGAGAAAGCCAGCCTTTCCGAGAACGAACCTTAACTCTGTCGGATAAAATCCGCCCCCGACGAAAATCGAGCCCACAACCTAGCACTTACAAGACAGACGCTCTACACTTCAAGCTAACTAGGCTGGCATAGGAATGGAATAGAACTTTTAATGAATCTACATATTTAATTTAGACATCCTTTGTAAATACTATTTTACTCAAGTTGTAAATACACGTAATACTGTCAATTTACAACTTAAGTAAAATAGGAATAAAACTTGTTTATCCTGCCTGAATAGTATACAAAGAATAGGGAAAAGAAATAAAAATAACGAAGTCAGGTTATATGAGGCCAAGCTTTATCTTGTACCCAAGATATCTGGACGGTTGCAGGCCGCGTAGATACGTCCTGCTGGCTCCTCCGACGTCCAACTTGGACCCTTCCTTTATTTCCCTCAAAGTATCCCCTATTCCCCTCAAAACATCCCCTATATTCCCTTATACATAGGACAAGAACTTAAAGTTCTGCTCTTTTGACCGCACGTTCAAGAAGAAACTTCCTCGGAAAGAAAATGAGAAAAAAAGTTCGAACAATAAGTGATCGACAAAACTTTGTCCCGAAGAAAATTGCTCGAGAACAAATTCCAAGTTCGACATGTCACATTAACTTTAGCATTAGGGGACTAGTTTATTACTAAATGTGTCTTTTGCTCTCCCGAGTTTCGAAGTTGCCTTAAATCAGAGCAGCTATACTCAACATTTTTGTCGTGGACAAAAAAAGAAAGAAAAAAGTCTAAACTTGCGCCGGTCGCAGTTCAATAATAAGGTCCGTCGTACATTGGAAGCGTAAGGCGCACTACATTCAGAGCGTAGTCGCATGAAAAACCAATGTTAAGAAAACAAAATCCCTCCTAAATTAATTGATCTTTTTATTTTCCAAGGAAAATTTATTGTTTTTGTTTTGTTGTTTTGCTTGCTTGGAAAAAAAAGTTCGAAGTTCACTACGAGAAATTGAGGGAAAGGGATTTTTTTCCTTTTACTTTTTTAAAATTTTATTTATTTATTTTTATTTCAAGGAGAGGTCAGGTTTTGAATTAAAAATATTAATTTATTACATTTTCCGTGTGGGATTCCTTCCAGGGTTATTTATAACCTTCGCTGCCTTTTTTTTTCTCGTTATTTTTAATTTTTATCAAGAGTCCAATGATTGTATTTTCGATTCATAACTAAATACTATGAAACATATCAAATTAGGGTTAAAAAAGGTTCAAATAGGTACCTATTAAAAATTTAAAGTTGTCATGGACCTTTGTACAAAAATCTCTTGTGAAGGTAGGTAGGTATCCAGAGGGCAAAGTTCTAATAAATTTGGAAAAGGAGGGGGTTTGTTAATAAGTATTTAGAGTTAGACCATTTTGGATTACCTATCTATGTAATTTTCATCTTCATCTATAATTTTGCACCTATTCAATTCTGTAATTCTACATCCCTTCTCATATTTATTTCCTAAACACAAGTCCTAATCACACAATAATATCTCATGTACATACCTCATAGTATACTAACTTATTCTCATAATAATTTCCTAAACATACGTCTCACTCGCCTCGTCACCCGTCGGCTCTGCTCGACTCTCCTCGGAACCGCCGCGCGGAAGGAGCCGAATCGTTTCCGAGTTCACTCGCCCGGGGTCGCGTCCGCTCGTTATATGTCGTATCATAAGCTCGACCCGAATTCGGACGACGTTCTCCGATCGATGTGGTGCTTCAGGTAGGTGTCCGAATAGACGCTTTTCGTGCGATCATCGTAACGCAGCGACGCGCGTCGGATGTCCAGCTCGTCAAGGTCGCTGGGTTCGCGTCGACACAGGGAGCAGAAAGCGCATTGCAGCGTGTTTTTGAACGCTTCTCGGAAGTCGCGGTTGAAGTAGGCGTAGATGAGCGGATTCAGCGTCGAATTGAAGTAGCCAATCCAGAAGAAGATGGCTACGACGTAGTCGGGACAGTCGCATGCGTCACCGCACAGCGAGGTGATCACGTACCTGTGGGGGAAGGGTTGGAAAGGGTTAATAGGAGAAAGAGAAGTCTGGAGAGTACTTTCTATTTGATTTGTCTTATTTGACCTTTCCTAAGACAGAACTTAACATAGAAAAAGGATATGCTTGACCCGCAATCATTAATCCCATTTTGTCTTTTCCTCACCAACAACTTATTCCATTTCGTCCTGTTCGTAGGTTAGGTCTACAACTTACCCAATTTGTCCTTTAGTACCCGATTCTTCCAATTCTTTACCAACAACTTGTAAAATTTTGTCCCTTCATTAACCAAAGACTTATGTAACCAAATCCGTCTTTCCTTGACTTACAACCTACCCAATTGGATTCATCCTGAACCAACAACTTACCACAGGAAGAAGGGAAGCCAGCACAGGATGAACGTGCCCATGATAATCCCCAGGGTCCGGGCCGCCTTGTGCTCCCGCTTCATCTTAATGATGTTCCGATCCTTTGTGGGCGTACTGTGATGGGCGTCCTCCAAGGTTAATTTGCCGGCGCCTACCGCCAGATCCCCGTTGGAGTTTGAATAGGAGGCGTCCCGGCCGTGGTTGCCTAGCAACAGTTGGTTCCCGTAGTGACGCGAGTGGAGCTGCTTCTCTTGACGGTTGGCCTGAGGATGGGGATGCAATGGGTAAATAAGTTGGAGAGAAGAGATCGTGAACGTGGGGGATACGATGGGTTAACTTGAATAGAAAAGACCACGTTTTTTCTCCAATAAGGTTTGACAGAGGGAATATCTTATTGTCCCGAAGGTGAAAAGTTCTCTCTGGAGGAGTTCCGTTTGGAATAGGAGAAAACCAGCCGTTCCAGCCGGGAAAGTCCCTTTCACTTTACCCCTGCAGTCTAACCAAGGACCAAGTCTAAATGACATTTAAAATACATTTTACATTTATACCTGCCTCGGTGGCGTAGTGGTCAAGACGCTCGCCTGGTAAACAGGAGGGTGTGGGTTCCTTGTGCTCCCGCTTCATCTTAATGATGTTCCGATCCTTTGTGGGCGTACTGTGATGGGCGTCCTCCAGGGTTAATTTGCCGGCGCCTACCGCTAGATCCCCGTTGGAGTTTGAATAGGAGGCGTCCCGGCCGTGGTTGCCTAGCAACAGCTGATTCCCGTAGTGACGCGAATGGAGCTGCTTCTCTTGACGGTTGGCCTGAGGATGGGGATGCAATGGGTAAATAAGTTGGAGAGAAGAGATCGTGAACGTGGGGGATACGATAGGTTAACTTGAATAGAAAATACCACGTTTTTTTCTCCAATAAGGTTTGATACAGGGAATATCTTATTGTCCCGAAGGTGAAAAGTTCTCTCTGGAGGAGTTCCGTTTGGAATAGGAGAAAACCAGCCGTTCCAGTCGGGAAAGTCCCTTTCTCTTTACCCCCAGTAACCAAAGACCAAGTCTAAATGACATTTAAAATACATTTTACATTTATACCTAGGAATATACAAGAACACCTTCATTGATTGATTGATTTAATTAATTAACTGTCTGACATAAAAACATAAATGACGTGATGAATTAACTTACCTCTTTGAAGATGGCTAGATAAGTGAAAACCATGATTGTGCAGGGGATCCAGAAGGAAATGGAGGAAGATACGATGGCATAGATACGATTCACCTGGAACACAAAATGAGGATTTTTTTATGAGATTAGATAGACGGAACTGTAACTACAGGAAGATACGATGGCATAGATACGATTCACCTGGAACACAAAATGAGGATTTTTTTATGAGATTAGATAGACGGAACTGTAACTACAGATGTTTCAAGATACTACCATCACGTCACGTGAAGTCATCGTTCAGAAAGATGTAGTTGAAAGTTTTCCCATAATATTGTAGGTAATTTCTTTCAGGACAGCCACACTACCATCACGTCACGTGAAGTCATCGTTCAGAAAGATGTAATTGAAAGTTTTCCCATAACATTGTAGGTAATTTCATTCAGGACAGCCACACTACCATCACGTTACGTCACTTCACGTCAAGTGATACGTAACGTGACGTAATCTTATTGTGGCTGTCCTGAAAGAAATTACCTACAATAGGTAGGTATTATGAGAAATCTTTGAACTACATCTTTCTGACTTCACGAAACGTGACTTGATGGTAGTTGTGTTCTTACCTTTATCGTCCCGAAATCTGCCGTTCCGAGAACGAATCTTACCTCTGTTTGTGATAAAGTTCTTTGGCTGCTCGACTCGGATTTTTTTTTTTTTTTGCTGTTGTAAAAACATGTCTTTTTTGCTAGTGTAGAGTTACATAGGAAACTCTTCATCATAATCTCCGGCTTTTCAGAGCCTGTTTACAAAGCAACGTTTCTACGTCTACGAAAATTACTCTCGATGTATGTGAAGTGCTTTTGATAATGTGCCTATTGCCTTTCTATCCCACCACGCATACGTGTCTTCTTTTTCTCCTCCTCCTCCTTCTTCTTTGCCTCCTTCTTCTCCTCCTCCTTCTTTTTCTGTGAATTTCCTTTCCCCGCACATTCTACTCTTTTTCTTCTTCTTCTCCTTCTCTTTCTCCTCTTCCTTCTTCTTTTCGACTCTTTCTTTTTTTTCCCTGAATTATTTCCCTCCCTTTTCTTCCCTCCATTTTTACCCCCTCTTCTTTTTTTCTTTTATTTTCATCCCCTTTCTCTGCCTTTATTTTTACTCCCTCGTATTCTTCTCCCTTTTGTTATGGCTTATGTTCTCCCCTTCCTCACGTCATTTTTCCTATAGGAAGCATTGATGATATCTGGCGTGTAAAAAGGAAGAACTGAAAAGAAGAAGATAAAGGAGGATGAGGAGGAGAAGAAGAAGAAGATAGTAGAAGAAAAAAAAATACCTTTATCTTCCATTTTCCACACTCCCTACTTCTTGCTCTTTCATAATGTACTCTCTCTCTCTCTCTCTCTCGCTGTGTGTTTATCTTGCCTTTCTTTTACCTCTTTCTTCTCATATCATCTATCTCATTCTTTCTCCGGCCCTCCTTCCCCCGGTCTTTCTAACTCTTTTTCTATCTTTTTTTTTCTTCTAATTCTATAGCTATTTCTCTCTCCTTCTCTTTTCTTTCTCTCTTCTAACTCTTGTTCCTTCTCTTTCTCCTATTTCCTTACTTACACTTTTAAGGTTCATTCTCATCTCATTTCCTTTTCTTCCCTAACTTCTGTCTCGATATTTCTCTTCCATTTCTCCATGTAACATTTAGGCACGTATCTTCTCCTTTTCCTCTTTCCTAACTTCTTACCATTCCCTCTCTCTCTCTCCTCTTGTTCCTTCTCTTTCTCCTTCTATTTCCTTACTTACACTTTTAAGGTTCATTCTCATCTCATTTCCTTTTCTTCCCTAACTTCTCAATATTTCTCTTCCATTTCTCTATGTAACATTTAGGCACGTATCTTCTCCTTTTCCTCTTCCTAACTTCTTACCATTCCCTCTCACTCTCTCTCTCTCTCTTTCTTTCTCTTTCTCTAGTCTGCTATAGAAAGCATGCAAGTACTTCACTCTGGAAAACAAATAAACTTAAAACTCATCTCCCCTGTCTGATGTATCACTTGAGAGTGCAAAGTGCACAGCACTCTACACACCTCTTACTCCTCTTTCTCTTCTTTTTCCTTCTCTCTTTATCTCTCTTCCTTACCCTTTTTCTCCTCTCTTCCTCTCTCTTCACACACCTCCTCATCTTTTCCTTCGTCTTTTCCTCTTTCTTCCTTTCCCTTTTCTTCTTTCTGTCTTCCTTTTGTTTAAATCTTCCTCCCACAAACACCCTTCTTTCTATTACCTCTTTTACTTCTCTTCCATTATCTCTTTCCTCGTTTTCTTTATTTTCTTTTCCCTCTCCTTTCTTTCTGTTTTCTCTTGCTTTGTTTCTATCCTTGTATTTGCTTTTCCTCTTGATATCTCAATATTCTCAATCCTTCCACAAACATCCTTTTTTCTCTTCCTTCTTTTATTTCTCTCTCCATTTCCTTCCTCTCTTTCTTGATCCCTTTTCTTCCTTTCTGTTTTATTTTGTTGCTTTTCCTCTTGATATCTCAATATTCCCAATTCTTCCAATACCCTTCTTTCTCGTCTTTATACCTCTTCTTTCTTTCTTCTTTCTCTTCCTTTCCCCCTTTTAGTCCGTCTTTCTCAATTCTCTTCCTTTCCGTTCTTCTCTTTTCCATTTTATCGATCTTCTTACTCGTACCTTCTCTTTCCTCCATCCTTTATCCTCTTCTCAACTTTCTCTTTCCTTTTGCTCCCATCTGTCTCAATTCGCTTGCACATTTATTGATAGTCTCTCTTTTACGAAAATGATAGAGACCCATGACATAATGTCGAAAATGATAGAGTCTTGCCTTTCTTTTACCTCTTTCTTCTCATATCATCTATCTCATTCTTTCTCCGGCCCTCCCTCCCCCGGTCTTTCTAACTCTTTTCTATCTTTTTTTTTCTAATTCTATAGCTATTTCTCTCTTTTTCTCTTTTCTTTTCTTTCTCTCTTCTAACTCTTGTTCCTTCTCTTTCTCCTTCTATTTCCTTACTTACACTTTTAAGGTTCATTCTCATCTCATTTCCTTTTCTTCCCTAACTTCTGTCTCAATGTTTCTCTTCCATTTCTCTATGTAACATTTAGGCACGTATCTTCTCCTTTTCTTCTTCCTAACTTCTTACCATTCCCTCTCACTCTCTCTCTCTTTCTTTCTCTTTCTCTAGTCTGCTATAGAAAGCATGCAAGTACTTCACTCTGGAAAACAAATAAACTTAAAACTCATCTCCCCTGTCTGATGTATCACTTGAGAGTGCAAAGTGCACAGCACTCCACACAGCTCTTACTCCTCTTTCTCTTATTTTTCCTTCTCTCTTTATCTCTCTTCCTTACCCTTTTTCTCCTCTCTTCCTCTCTCTTCACACACCTCTTGAACTCATCTTTTCCTTCGTCTTTTCCTCTCTCTTCTTTTCCCTTTTCTTCTTTCTGTCTTCCTTTTGTTTAAATCTTCCTCCCACAAACACCCTTCTTCTATTACCTCTTTTACTTCTCTTCCATTATCTCTTTCCTCGTTTTCTTTATTTTTTTTCCCTCTCCTTTCTTTCTGTTTTCTCTTGCTTTGTTTCTATCCTTGTATTTGCTTTTCCTCTTGATATCTCAATATTCTCAATCCTTCCACAAACATCCTTCTTTCTATTCCCTCTTTTATTCCTCTCTCCATTTCCTTCCTCTCTTTCTTGATCCCTTTTCTTCCTTTCTGCTTTATTTTGTTGCTTTTCCTCTTGATATCTCAATATTCCCAATTCTTCCAACACCCTTTTTTCTCGTCTTTATACCTCTTCTTTCCTTCTTCTTTCTCTTCCTTTCCCCTTTTAGTCCGTCTTTCTCAATTCTCTTCCTTTCCGTCCTTCTCTTTTCCATATTTTTATCTTCTTACTCGTACCTTTTCTTCCCTCCATCCTTTATCCTCTTCTCAACCTTCTCTTTCCTTTTGCTCCCATCTGTCTCAATTCGCTCAGAGAGCCCCTCATAAATTTCAACCACCCTGTACCTCGTTCTGGATTTTGAAATTCATTTCCCAGTATTATTTTGCCTGGCTCGTGAGTAGGAAAAAAAAACAGTATTTATTTTATTTTATTTTATTTTATTAAAACTGGAAACTTTAATCATTATGAAATGGATTCGTCTCAGTGTTTATGATTCAGTGGTACCTATTAAAAAAACCGGTGACATTTTTTTTTCTATCAGCCCACGTTGGAAAAATATTACATTGATAGGATGACAGGGTACGTAGGTAGGTAGGTACTTTATTTTAATTAATGGAAAAAAAAGTGTGTAAGGTTGAAGACAATTTTATTTTAATAAGATCTATTTTTAATTTGCAAATGATATTAGATATTGTTATTGGTCAAATTGATTTTTATTTGCTTTGTTGTTTATTATTTTTATTTATTTACCTATAGGTAATTATTATTATTTTGTGACTTTGTGAGTACAGAGTTCTCATTTTTTTACATATCTAATTGTTAACAACTATTTTTTTTTTTTTAATATTTCATTAATTTTTATATTTTTTAAAAACACATTTTTTTTCTCATTATTTTTGGAGTTTTATACCAATCAGGAGGTAGCTATTTCTGGCAAATTTGGCATAGGTACTTCAAATCTTGCAAGTTTTTGTATTGGGACGTTGTATTCATTCCAATCCAATCCATTGTGAGAGTGAGAGCTGATGGTGGAGAAATCTGAAATCAGAAAGCAAACGAAGAAAACAATTTATAATATTTTCCCGTTTCCTTTTTGACATCTCATGACATTTTCAAGACATTCGAATGACAAGAGTAGTATGTTTCCCTTCTTCCCATTTCATAATTTATATTTGCTAGAATTATCATAATATTTTCATTTGTCAATTTTCAATCATACCTAGGATAGATTTTCATTGTTTCTACATAGCTATTTCCATTTAAAATCTCCTTAGAAAGCTTGGGTGTCACGTTGAATGCACCAGTTCCTAATGAATCACTGATGTTAAGCAACTTTATGATTGGTATACCTACTGATGGGTGACCATCTACCTGCGATTGAAGTTTTAAATCTTAATCCCCACTCGGGCTGATTGAGGTTTTAAATCTCAATATTTTAATACGAGGAGCCTGGTAGCTTGTCCCCGAATGGAGATATACAGTGATGTGAAACCCGTTTTTCAAGGTGTTTAAGAGGGTAACAGAGAGGCCACATCAGTCTGTTAATGTCGAAAATGATAGAGACCCATGACATAATGTCTTAGGTTAAGCTACCGCTGCCGAGGGCCGTACAGGAAAACTTGGTCACATCCATCCCTCGGGCCGCAAGCTGAGTATCGCTAAATTAGAAGAGTGGGTTGGGGCGAATATCTGGGGACTTATTGCATGGATGAGTTTCTAGGGAGAATGTAAAATCTTTTCAATATGGCGGGAAACTTCTTTTGAAATGATATTTTATTTCTGTGAAATTCGCTATCTTTCATAAAGTGAATGTCAATTTGTATGAACGCCGTGTAACTATTTGCGTATGCAATGTGCAACGAAAGAAAGATTAGTGGAGATGCCTCGTTTACTTTTTGTGCACCTAGCCACCTAGGTATCTACATGGGTATAATTAGGTATAACCAACTTGTCACAAATTCACCCAGCCTAAATGTCACCGGAAAAAGCCAGCACGCGATTGCCCAAATGGTCACCCATCTGGATACCAACCACGGGAAACGTTGCTTAACTTGAGTGATCCCTAGGGAACTGGTGCATTCAAAGTGCTATCGCTGCTGGTTTACTTGAAGATTATTATTTCTTCACAAGGAGCCATTTTTCAGGTCAGCAAAAGGAATTTTCGAAGCTCTCCACACCAAGTTTTTTTATCTTCCTTTCCATTTGTTTCCCTTTTTTTACTTTTAAGGGTAACCTTTTTCAAGGTACTTTCTAAGATTGTGTTTACAGCTGGGTTATAAAACACACAGATGCTTTTAGTCAGGTAGGTGTATCTTTCCAGCGACTAAAAGGACTCATAAATTTTCTACAGGACTCTATGAATAAGTTATAATTGGACCATTAAATAATATCAACCTACCTACTCTCACAGGTAGGAAATAATGGTGTGGATAGGGGAATAGTGGAATATAGGGGATGCTTAGAATGCTGTTGAACGTGAGGTTGGGCATTCGAAGTGGATATATCGAAACATGATTCGATATCATAGGCACCTATCATATCGATATTTTATTTTTTCTATAATATCGATTTTTTTTGACGGAGGGAACTGTAACTGCTAAGGTTTTATCGTACCGAAATCGAAGAGAGACTGAGGACAGAATAGGAGGAAAAGGACTGATCAAGCTCAGACACAATACTGTCTCTATGTACGTAAGTCTCAAAAAAGGAGAATAAACAAATAAGGAGGAAAAGAAAGAGAAGAAGAAGAAGAAGAAGCAGGAAAAGAAAGAGAAGAAGAAGAGTTCGAAGACGAAGGAAAAGGAAAACGAAAAGCAGATCAATGAAAAGACGAAGAAGGAGAAAGCTGAAAAATAAAGAGAAGAAGAAGAAGAAGAAGAAGCAGGAAAAGAAAGAGAAGAAGAAGAGTTCGAAGACGAAGGAAAAGGAAAACGAAAAGCAGATCAATGAAAAGACGAAGACGGAGGAAGCTGAAAAATAAATAGAAGAAGAAAGAAGCAGGAAAAGAAAGAGAAGAAGAAGAGTTCGAAGACGAAGGAAAAGGAAAACGAAAAGCAGATCAATGAAAAGACGAAGAAGGAGGAAGCTGAAAAATAAAGAGAAGAAGAAGAATAAGAAGGTGGAGGGCAACGAGAAGAAGAAACAGAAGAAAAAGAAAGGATTATTTTACAAAGTCTGGTGGGTGGACATGCATAGCTAAACAGGTGAAATTTTCGCAATCTTTTCATGTCTTTCAGCAATCTCCTTTGTGCCATCCTAATACCCAAACATGAAGAAGAATAAGAAGGTGGAGGGCAAGGAGAAGAAGAAACAGAAGAAAAAGAAAGGATTATTTTACAAAGTCTGGTGGGTGGACATGGACATGCATAGCTACACAGGTGAAATTTTCGCAATCTTTTCATGTCTTTCAGCAATCTCCTTTGTGCCATCCTAATACCCAAACACACTTCCATCCAGACATAATACCCCAATATACTACCACCCGAAAGAGGATTACTTGTATTCAAATGATACCCTCCCAGGCTACCACCCAAACACACCCCCCTACGTAGACATACCTATACATACTTACAGAAGATAAAAATGGAAGAAATGAGAAGACAGAAAATTGACGAAAAGAAGAAAGAAGGAGAGACGACGAAGAAAAAGAAGGAGAGAAAGGAAGAATAACTAATAAATATACCAGCTTGTGAAAAAGAGAAAATATGTAGTAAGCTTAGGTATGAAGTTCTTAGTTCATAAAACCCAATTCGAATTTGACTCGACATACCTATACATACTTACAGAAGATAAAAATGGAAGAAATGAGAAGACAGAAAATTGACGAAAAGAAGAAAGAAGGAGAGACGACAAAGAAAAAGAAGGAGAGATAGAAAGAATCAATAATAAATATACCAGCTTATGAAAAAGAGAAAATATGTAGTAAGCTTAGGTATGAAGTTCTTAGTTCATAAAACCCAATTCGAATTTGACTGCTCGACGAAAACCAATACCATTGACCTCATGACCCCTCCACCCCAAGTCTAGTTAGCTTGGAGAGTAGCTAGTCTGCCTTGTAAGCGCTAGGTCGCGGGTTCGATTTCCGCTTCAGGCGAACTTTCTCCTAAACATATTGTGACGTTTGTTTTCGGAACGGTTAGCACTCTCCTATCCTGTTATTATCTCTTCGATTTTGCGACGATAAGATCTACGTTGTTAGGTACAGTCCGCTCTATCAAACTCTTTAAGGGACTTTTTAGATCTATTTGGGCAGAATAAAAAAAATAATATATTATATTCTACTTTGACTCAAACCCTAGTTTCCCGTACTACGAGTCCAGACTTGAAATCTCTCTCTCCCTCTCTCTCTCTCCGTCTCTGTCTCTCTCTCAATTCTGGGGCCTTTTGAAGGGGTTAAAGAAAGCACAGGATTTTCAAGTGGTTGTGTAAATATCATCAGGAAGTCAGGACTTTATAATGAGAGTGTTGGAGACAGGGATGATTGCTTTGGGCTGACATTTGGTTTTGGCTACAAATTTTACGAGTGGATGCTCTTCGCACTCAACCTTTGCTATTTAGCATTTAGTAAATCTTTAGCATTAGCAAGGGAAATTCGGGCTGGTCTACTCCCTGTTTAAAGTTCCCCTGTTACTGTTACACTTGTAACTGTTATTATTCCGTACTTTCGTGGAACAGGCTATATTATACTGCTGTACCCAGGTATAAGTGATAAGTTGATGACATAAGGTAGTTTACGTTTGTTTACAAGATGGCTGCCCTACACTAGTGATTTTCATTAGTCCATCCTTTCGTGTAACAGGCTACCGTTGTATATTTTTAAATCCAGTTAACTTTTTATTCTTTATCATTTTTATTAATAACTTTTTTTATTCTGTTCATTCGATACCGAAATAATTACATATCAAACTCGTGCAAAGTTTAGTTATTAATTTTCTGCAGAGCGGTGATAATTCTGTGCGGTGTTATTAATTGTTCACCGTCACTCTCCGGAAAATAATAAAAACAGAAAAGTTCCCAACTTTTTAGTTATTAATTTTCTGCAGAGCGGTGATAATTCTGTGCGGTGTTATTAATTGTTCACCGTCACTCTCTGGAAAAATAATAAAAACAGGAAAGTTCCCAACTTTCATTCGTAATAAATAACAGTTTTTATTACAAATGTGTTACAGGGTGGTGCAATAGGGTTTGAGCTTTTTGTAGCTCTAGGATTTATAACTTACCTAGGTATTCACCAAATGGTATGTTTGATGATAATTTAAATAGCTTGGCAATTCATCAATTTTTTTAAGTCTAAAATTAAACAACGTTCTTTTATTTCACTATGAGCCTAATAAAACAGATTTTACCACGGAGGTCTTCTATTTCTCTATTAGTTATTAATTTTCTGCAGAGCGGTGATAATTCTGTGCGGTGTTATTAATTGTTCACCGTCACTCTCTGGAAAAATAATAAAAACAGAAAAGTTCCCAACTTTCATTCGTAATAAATAACAGTTTTTATTACAAATGTGTTACAGGGTGGTGCAATACGGTTTGAGCTTTTTGTAGCTCTAGGATTTATAACATACCTAGGTATTCACGAAATGGTATGTTTGATGATAATTTAAATAGCTTGGCAATTCATCAATTTTTTAAGTCTAAAATTAAACAACGTTCTTTTATTTCACTATGAGCCTAATAAAACAGAATTTACCACGGAGGTTTTCTATTTCTCTATTAGAACGTTTTTTAGAATCTGAGCAATTGGAGTTACAAAGCAGGTATCGAAATGGTATGTTTGATGATAATTTAAATAGCTTGGCAATTCATCAATTTTTTAAGTCTAAAATTAAACAACGTTCTTTTATTTCACAATGAGCCTAATAAAACAGATTTTTACCACGGAGGTCTTCTATTTCTCTATTAGAACGTTTTTAGAATCTGAGCAATTGGAGTTACAAAGCAGGTATTAGAATAGAATAGAATATACCCTGCTTATACTGCCAGAATGAGACTGAAAAGTCCCTTTACGTACTCCCGCAGTCTAAACAAGGTCTTATGTATTTTGGTAAAATATTTTGTACCATATTACAGGTACAAACAGTAGGTATTAGTTAATAGAATAGAATAGAATAGAATAGAATAGAATATACCCTGCTTATACTGCCAGAATGAGACTGAAAAGTCCCTTTACGTACTCCCGTAGTCTAAACAAGGTCTTATGTATTTTGGTAAAATATTTTGTACCATATTACAGGTACAAACAGAAGGTATTAGTTGATTTTAGGTAGGTAAAACATAGAGCTAATGTGTAAAGTTTTTGCTAGAAAGTTTCATTATCAGTTTCTTCAGGGATTATGCACGTGTTCTTGTGCTGTTCTGTGAGTAGTTAGGTATTAATTTAGTGTAATTCGTGTTTCACTTATACACAGGTACAGAAGTAGCCTGTTCCATAAAAGTATGGAATAACATAAGTTACTACTGACTGTTAACACTTGTCTTCTTCTGCTTTGTCTTCGTATTTTCCCGTGTACAGACGGGTATGTGAAGTGCTTTTGATAATGTGCCTATTGCCTTTCTATCCCACCACGCATACGTGTCTTCTTTTTCTTCTCCTCCTCCTTCTTCTTCGTCTTCTTCTTTGCCTCCTTCTTCTCCTCCTCCTTCTTTTTCTGTGAATTTCCTTTCCCCGCACATTCTACTGTTTTTCTTCTTCTTCTTCTCCTTCTCTTTCTCCTCTTCCTTCTTCTTTTCGACTCTTTCTTTTTTTCCCTGAATTATTTCCCTCCCTTTTCTTCCCTCTATTTTTACCCCCTCTTCTTTTTTTCTTTTATTTTCATCCCCTTTCTCTGCCTTTATTTTTACTCCCTCGTATTCTTCTCCCTTTTGTTATGGCTTAAGTTCTCCTCTTCCTTGCGTCATTTTTCCTATAGGAAGCATTGATGATATCTGGCGTGTAAAAAGGAAGAACTGAAAAGAAGAAGAGGAAGGAGGTTGAGGAGGAGGAGGAGGAGAAGAAGAAGAAGAAGAAGAAGATGATAGTAGAAGAAAAAAAAATACCTTTATCTTCCATTTTCCACACTCCCTACTTCTTTCTCTTTCATAATGTCTCTCTCTCTCTCTCTCTCTCTCTCTCTCTCTCTCTCTCTCTCTCTCTCTCTCTCTCTCTCTCTCTCTCTCTCTCTCTCTCTCTCTCTCTCTCGCTGTGTGTGTGTATCTTGCCTTTCTTTTACCTCTTTCTTCTCATATCATCTATCTCATTCTTTCTCCGGCCCTCCCTCCCCCGGTCTTTCTAACTCTTTTTTTTTTCTAATTCTATAGCTATTTCTCTCTCCTTCTTCTTTATTGTTCTCTCTTTACTTCCTCTTTTCTCAGTCATTCTTCTCTTTATTCTCACTTTCTCTTCCTCTCTTCCCCTTCCTAATGTCCCCTTCGTACCTTCCTTTATCTCTTCTTTCCTACTTTTCTTCTTCCTATCCTCTTTTTTTATCTTCATCTTCTCTTCCTTCCCCCCCTTTGATTTTCCATTTTCCTGATCCTTTTTCCCCTCTTCTTCTCCTTACCTCTCCTCTTCACCTTCTCTTCTTCACTCCTCTAGGGGTTCCATCTTCCCCTCTTGACGTCCCCCGTCAATCCCCCACTTAGACTCCGTTAATGGATTTTCAAGTACTTCGATAGGAAAGTGTGTGTGTGTGTGCTCACACGCCAGTGGTGTGGAGGTGTGAGAAATGACGGGGATAGAAAGCAGAGAATAACTTCCTTCTCTCTTTATCTCTCTTCCTTACCCTTTTTCTCCTCTCTTCCTCTCTCTTCACACACCTCTTGAACTCATCTTTTCCTTCGTTTCTCTTTTTCTCTTTTCCTTCCCCTCTTCGTCTCGTTTCTCCTCTGTTTCTCTCTCTCCCTTGGCTTTTTCCTTCCTGTTTTCCTCTCTCCCCTTAACCTTTCTCTTTTCCTTACTCTCTTTACTAAAAATTTCCTTACTCTTTTCCTATCTCTTTCTTTCCCTTTTCTTCTTTCCGTCTTCCTTTTGTTTTGTTTGAATCTTCCTCCCACAAACATCCTTCTTTCTATTACCTCTTTTACTTCTCTTCCATTATCTCTTTCCTCCTTTTCTTTATTTTCTTTTCCCTCTCCTTTCTTTCTGTTTTCTCTTGCTTTGTTTCTATTCTTGTATTTGCTTTTCCTCTTGATATCTCAATATTCTCAATCCTTCTACAAACATCCTTCTTTCTCTTCCCTCTTTTTTTCTTCTCTCCATTTCCTTCCTCTCTTTCTTGATCCCTTTTCTTCTCTTTTCCATTTTATCGATCTTCTTACTCGTTCGTTTTCTTTCCTCCATCCTTTATCCTCTTATCAACCTCCTTTTTCCTTTTGCTCCCATCTGTCTCAATTCGCTCACACATTTATTGTTAGTTCCTTCTTTATTGTTCTCTCTTTACTTCCTCTTTTCTCAGTCATTCTTCTCTTTATTCTCACTTTCTCTTCCTCTCTTCCCCTTCCTAATGCCCCCTTCGTACCTTCCTATGTTACTTCCCTCCTATTTTTCTTCTTCCTATCCTTTTTTTTTATCTTCATCTTCTCTTCCTTCCCCCTCCCTTTTGATTTTCCATTTTCCTGATCCTTTTTCCCCTCTTTTTCTCCTTACCTCTCCTCTTCACCTTCTCTTCTTCACCCCTCTAGGGGTTCCATCTTCCCCTCTTGACGTCCCCCGTCAATGCCCCACTTATACTCCGTTAATGGATTTTCAAGTACTTCGATAGGAAAGTGTGTTTGTGCTCACACGCCAGTGGTGTGGAGGTGTGAGAAATGACGGGAATAGAAAGCAGAGAATAACTTTTTACGAAAATGATAGAGACCCATGACATAATGTCTTAGGTTAAGCTACCGCTGCCGAGGGCCGTACAGGAAAACTTGGTCACATCCGTCCCCCAGGCCGCAAGTTGAGTATCGCTAAATTAGAAGAGCGGGTTGGGGCGAATATCTGGGGACTTATTGCATGGATGAGTTTCTAGGGAGATGGGGAAGTAGAGTTGGGGAAGGAGTTTGATTGTGTCGCTCTCGAAGTTCAATATTTGCAGAGTGATTTGTCAGGACATCAAGGGAACTGTAACCCTGCTAAGGTCTTATTGTCCCGAAAGCGAAGCTGAATAAACTGGTGTGAGTGGTGGGGTTTTTATAAAACACAGTGGGGTGAAATCTTGGTATTTCTCATTAAAACTTGAAGGGAAATTCTTGTATTTTGAACCTTTGACAGATAAATCCTTCTTTTTATGTCTCAGTGAGAAGTATAAGTAGGTAGGTGGTTCAGTTCGTTGTATTACTATTTTATATTAATTTTTAAATATTACTAGGTAGGTAGGTTTATTTGAGAATAAAGAAGGAAAGTAAAAAGTAGTTTTATGTGCGTCTCCAGGACTCCAAAATAAGTTCGAACTCCAATACTGGTCTGGTGTCGATAAGGTGAAACATTTATAGTTCTTGGGATAGGAATGATGGTAAAAAGTTTCAGTAGAACTGTTTTAACCACAAAAACTTCGCAGACGGTGCTGGATGGTTGAAATAGGCATCTAGAAACCCAGAATAATCTATAAATGAATTGAGTATAGAGCATAAATGAATTGAGTATAGAGCATAGATGAATAGAGTAGGTATAGATAGAGCATGATTTTTCCAAGAGAGAGTTGCGGTCTAGACAGGCAGGGCCTGTAAAATCTTTTCAATATGGCGGGAAACTTCTTTTGAAATGATATTTTATTTCTGTGAAATTCGCTATCTTTCATAAAGTGAATGTCATTTTGTATGAACGCCGTGTAACTATCTGCGTATGCAATGTGCAACAAAAGAAAGATTAGTGGAGATGCCTCGTTTACTTTTTGTGCACCTAGGTAGGTACCTACATGGGTATAATTAGGTATAACCAACTTGTCACAAATTCAGATTGCCCAAATGGTCACCCATCTGGATACCAACCACGAGAAACGTAGCTTAACTTGAGTGATCCCTAGGGAACTGGTGCATTCAAAGTGCTATCGCTGCTAGCTTACTTGGAGATTATTATTTCTTCACAAGGAGCCATTTTTCAGGTCAGCAAAAGGAATTTTCAAAGCTCTCCACACCAAGTTTTTTATCCTTCTTTCAATTTTTTTCCTTTTTTTTTTACTTTTAAGGGTAACCTTTTTCAAGGTACCTTTCCAAGATTGTGTTTACAGCTGGGTTATAAAACACACAGATGCTTTTAGTCAGGTAGGTGTATCTTTCCAGCGACTAAAAGGACTCATAAATTTTCTACAGGACTCTATGAATAAGTTATAATTGGACCATTAAATAATATCAACCTACCTACTCTCACAGGTAGGAAATAATGGTGTGGATAGGGGAATA